>NC_051157.2:60016844-60101844 GCF_013339745.2 Dermacentor silvarum
TTAATTGATTAAAATAATTATGCCTTGGCGTGCACGGTAAGTCCGCATCCTTTCAACTATCTGCTGCGTAAAAGCTTCTCTCGCATTTCAGGCTGTGTGGATTGTTCATAAGCCGGCAGCTGGCGATTATCTACCTCGGAGCCATAACCTATCCTACAGCGGATCTCAGATCACGTTCTATAGCATTTTCAAAGTGTGCCATCATGTTCATAAGTAGTATAGTTCGACAACGGTCAATAGGAATGCTTGAAACTCTTGTTCAGAATGGTATTCTAGAAAGCTAAAACATATGCGCACTTCTTTACAAGGGAATGGTCGTTTATGGATAAAACATACAGTTTTCCTACAGAACTAGTCGATCGGCTTCTGTCAGGCATCATTCTCAGACAAAGTGAATCTCTTGGAACTAAACAAAACATCAAGAACGATCATTCGGCTATTGTATATGCTTTTATGGCGAACATTTGCTATTTTGACCGTATCTATATCTATCTAGACCGCCTACGTCTTTGTGCTCTCATGGTCGTTTCGTTAACTTGGTATGTTACCAAAATTGGCATGCCGTGACAAGACTATATGACGAACATAAATGATATGTCCATATCGTGCTATGTAGGTTATGAAACAGCCGCCTACGTTTTGGTGCTCTCAAGGTCGTTTCGGTTGACAATTGGTAGGTACCAAAATTGACATAGTATCACAGGAGTGTATGGACAACATAAGTGATAGGTCATGACATGCGTGTCATGTAGGTCAATGAAGAATGACTCAGCGAAAAAAGATTAACACACAAAAACCACTGGAATGGGTTCGGACGTGGGCACTAAGTGAAGGAAACACTAAAGGATGATGGTAGAAATCATAGTTATGAGCATGACTGAGCAAAAATGACAATGATTCAGCGATAAAGGACTAACACTCAAAAACCCCTGGAATGGATTCTGACGTGCACGGGCAATAAGCGAAGGAAACACTAAAGGATTGTGGTAGAAGTCATAGTCATGACCATGACTTCATCCAAAAAAGATTAACACTCAAAAACCAATGGAATGGGTTCGGATGTGGTACTAAGTGAAGGAAAAGGCTAAAGGTTGATGGTCGAAGTCATAGTCATGAGCATGACTACGGCTTAACAGACCCGCCGTGGTTGCTCAGTGGCTATGCTGTTGGGCTGCTGAGCACGAGGTCGCGGGATCGAATCCCGGCCACGGCGGCCGCATTTCGATGGGGCCGAAATGCGAAAACACCCGGGTACTTAGATTTAGGTGCACGTTAAAGAACCCCCAGGTGGTCCATATTTCCGGAGTCCCCCACTACGGCGGGCGTCATAATAAGATAGTGGTTTTGGCACGTAAATAATTTAATTTTTTCAAGGCTTAACAGCTCTTAGGTGTAGCTAAACGGACTCCTGGGACTGATGACATGTGTGTTATGTAGGTCATGAAAGAGCCGCCTACCTCTTGGTGCTCTCATGGTCATTTCGTTAACAGGGTAGGCTCCCCGCACACTGCTTGCATAACATCGATTCCCACAGGGCGTGGGATCTGCCGCTTTTTTAGGAGTTATGTAAGATTTAGCCTTGCGAGTAATTTTTCGCTTCAGTTCTTATCTCTTCACAGTGAAACAACTTGATTGTCATTAAACAAAGCGATGATTTCTTCCCGAGCCTTTAGGCCTGACATGCCAGGTGATAAAACAGTGACCCCGTATTCAGAAAGGCATCCTAAGTTGAAACCCACGCTTGACTTGATTGAAATGACGCCTACCGTGAATGCGCCGGAGGAAAACGCAATGAGCGTCTTGGGCACATTATAACAGGCGTCATATAAATATCCCATCTTTATCAGCAGGGAGTAAACAGAACGAGATTTCTTTTAGTACCGCACAACGCGTGCCACAGAGAGCTTGGAATCAGAGGTGCTATCTACAAGAAACAAGCGTAAAAGCAGGGTAGTTACAGCGAGAAACTCGAGGCGACGTTTTTTACGTCACCCGGCAGCGGGAAGCCAGTGCGCTACGACAGAGAGGAGTGCGGAGCCGTAGCGCCATGACTGCCTGCTGCTGGGTGACGTAACAAGCGTCGCCTCGATGGGCACGGCTTTGCGCTCGCTGCAGCGTTCCAGTTTAGGTTTCGCGCTCTGATAGGTGAAATTCGTCGTGCCACAGTTCCGCGGGTGATTGCATTTTTCTAAATCCACAAGTTGATGTGGCTTGTACGGAGAGCTCGCTTCAATTTCCCAATTAAAATGAGCCCGCTGAAACTGACGGCGTTTCTCCGAAGGAGCAACGTCCTTTTATTTCAAAAGGCTTCTCTTTTAAATATTACTTCAAATCTTCGTAGAAACGCCCTGTATGTTGCACAACAGTGCCCGTACAACACAGCGCTCGCACAATGGATGTCCCTGGAGCCAACTTTCCAGCAAGGGGACTTTTCTTCGTCAGAGCAACAAGCAGCGTTGCCGTTGCCCTGACGGAGGTAAGTCCTCTAGTCGAAACATTTGATATAGAGACGTCCATTGTTCGAGCCCTGTTGATCACTCAATTCTCCATCTGCCTGTGTACCTGTATGTTGTTTGAAACAACAGCGACTCTGCATGGATGGTCATTGCCACGACGAAGTACATCCTGTCATTTTCAGACGAGTTAGTTCCGGAATGCGCCGCAGATTTTGCCTCATCGTTGCTTGGAAAACAACACAAGCATTGCATATTGAAAAGAGACTAAGAAAGTAGACCTCCTTTCCCACGCTTCAGCCACTTTACATCAGCAACTGTACGAGTCAGCCGCTATGCGTGCACAAATACGCGTGTTCTTGTATCTTCTTTCGTGACGACAACATATTCGCATTTCGCGAGCCCTTGTTACGGTGCCGCGCGTCTGCGACAGCTGCCGCGCATGGGCGCAACTCGAACAGGGAAAACAATGCCCGGGAAGCACCAAGTGGCTACGAGTGTGTTTACATTGTGCGCGAAGCAATGACCTACTGAGTTGAAGGTGTGTTGCACGCGCGGCGCATAGCGACGATTCTGTCAAGACCGCTACCTGACGAATGAAAAGAGACGCGATGAAGATGGGAGTGGCCTTGGCAACTTAACAATGGTAACCGCCCGCGCCGCAGCCGCAGGAGAAAGCGCATTTCCTCTCCCTGGTCGATTTCCCTCGCTACGTATCTGTTTATGTATTAAGTCGGAATAACCTACCCGCCCGCTGTTTTCAACGGAGTGTCCATTTGCATACCCTCTCACGCTAAGTGTGAACACGCGAGCACCAACTCGCACGCATTCATCCTATAGTATATATGATGTTTGGCGCTTATGTACACTAGCGTGTAAAGATATAGTGGACACGCGACCAATGTTTTTAGCGATGACTCTTTCCTTGTTAGTTATGCATGGTGTATTCCTGCTCCTGAATAGCACCACCCCCTTCTTGGCAGGAAGAACGACGACGTCTTGACTGGTTAAAAAAGAAAAAGAAAAGGAGATCTCAACAGACTGTTGGGATTTTCCGCTACTTTAGCTCGCGGAGGTACACCATATTATTATGAGAGTGTGGCGTGGACAGACTTGAATTTGCGAAAATTCACATGCGGTCGGAGTAACAACAAATCCGAACGCCTATCCACTTGATGGAGTAAAAGTCAGTTGTGCATCGCTGCGTACTCAATTGCAACGTGTGCCGTTTAGACCTAGTGCACCGCAAGCTCTCACCCCCTATCCAAGAGACAGGGGGTGAAAGCTTCGTCAAGCTGCCTAAAATCAACATTTTCTTTCACTCTTTGCGTTCTGCATTGCCTACATGAAATAAACAGCTACTTTTACTTCCATGGGACGGAAGGAGATGGGGGTTCCTGAATTTATGAAATTTCTTGCTTTGTTCGACATTATTTATTTATGTTAAGATACCTGTGCGCAGGGACACGGGCAAAATAGCTTTTTTGTTGTCTGTACTGCACATGTACGTCACGTCGACAGGTGAAGAAGTAAGCGCCATGCCGCTGCAATAAAACATTATCAAGTGCCTTTATGTAAGGAACACAATCTGTATTAGTTACGAAAAGGAGCAATAGTTTATGTTTGTGAGTAGGATGGCGGAAGATAGCAGACGACGAAGGGTAAATTGGTTGGGGAATGTTGCTTTAGCCAGCCGACAGACTCCCGAAACGGCTAAAAGACTTACTGCACGTGAAAGCGCTTGATATGTGAAATCCGTTTCATATAAGTTACCTGTATTTGCATAAAAATGAACATGGACGTTGAGGGAGCCCTGTAGACATCCAAAGATACGTTTCAAGAAAATTTGGACATTGCAGGGGTGCTTCAGTGGGTATGGCTACGCATATCGGACTCAACATCCTGACGGTCAGTCGGCGTGCCGACGTATGTTGCATAAAGTCACATAAAGGTATTGATGCTTTTAATGCTGCTATTCGCTGTAGCTATTTGCACCAAACTTGAAATAACGGCCACTATATAGCTTTACAACCCGTCTGACTTCTACGGCTCAAAGCAATGATGTCACTGGAAAAGTGTTGGAGCGGCCGTACCGTAGCCTTCAGTGCACATTTTCAATCATTCGCGTTACCAGGCGAAGCGAGACAAGGGGTTAGTATTTGGCGTAGAGAGAGTCGAAGAGTTCAAGATGAAACTGACACAATTTCAGGGTTGTGAGACAGCCATTAAGTGAGAATTATTACTTTTGGCCCACGTGTTCGTCGCTTGCGTTGGCCTTGCCTACACGCCCACAAAATGCGACTGCCCTGCTCCAGGAAAACGACTGCAAAGCTGGGGGATCCCTCGGACTTCCGGCGCAGGAGCTCTTTCCACATGACCGTGGAATAACGCAAGTTTAATCTTTACCTGCGCAGTGCGGGTAAAGAATTACATGAAGCTGTTACGTGTTCCAGCATCCACTGATATTCATACCATAGCCAATATTGACTAACAAATATGTATATCTGAACGGGGGAGCACCGTGCCATACTTTATCGAACGCGAATGGGTCGTTGCTCTACGAATGTTTCACCTCATCTGTGCAGTGTGATGTGCTGCATTGACACTATGGGCTCGTAAATATACGTAGGAAACGTTTTACAGATGCTATAATTATAGTTAGCACGTGTTTTTGTAAACAAAAAGCCAGTGCATCGTCTCTGAGATCGGTCTGGTGCACACACTACGCGACTTGTTCATCAAGGTTCGTTAACTATGTGTCGTTGAATACAATAATCACAACCAGTTTCATACATCGGCATTTCTAGAAGACAACAAATATAATCGCATTGGTAGCACTAGTAGCGTTGCTCAGCATTTTGTACATGATCCATACGCGCAGTTTAGTAAAAGACAGTTAAGTGAGCCTGCAGGGCGCTGCACGAAGGCAGCTCGATATAACCCAAAAAATATTAAACGGTCTGTTGGTGTAGGTTAGGGAACTCGTCAATCTTTGCCACATTTTTTTTCGCACAGTTCCGTTCACGCCTCGACTATAATCCTAGTATTCTTCGTTGCCGTTAACAGTGTGAAGAACCTCGGAAATGTTTTAAGCTGATCTATTCCTTAAAATCTATTCCTTGGCTGTTGTATTTTTTCCTACCTCGATTGAAGACAACACTGATTCCAGCCAAACGACGAACCCTTTGCGCACCAACAAGCTCGATGATCACAGTCGCCAATTAGCTGACGTTCAGTTCTAGCTTTTGAAACTCTGAATGGTTCTAACAAAACAGATTCGACTCTCTACTTCCTTCGAGCGAAAGTTTTGCTAACAAGTGGTTTCACATGGATGGTTAGTGATAAACCTGGGTGCTTGACGAGGCGGCGCATCCTTCATGTTCTAAAGGTTCTTGGACAAAACCGGTTCTTCCAACGTCGAAGCTCTGCTTACAACTGCAGGAAAAACAAAATACGAAAAAATAAAGGGACGACGAAAAACTGACAGACAGACGGTAAGCTTTGTTAAGGAAAATACTCAGACTATCATTGTTTTTCTTCGGTTAAGCTCTTCAAATTTCATGCTGTAGCCGACGCACAATTGAAGCTGACTTCATTAAGATATATCCACTGACTCGCTGAATTTCTTTTACTAGAATAATGATGGTGATGACGTCCTTTTTATAAAAATGACTGCTTTTGCACTTTGTGGATGCTTGCGCACTGTTTCTTACCTTGAAATGCTACATGAAAACCTTGAAAACGACAATTCAAGACATTGTCAGGAAGAAGCTATCTATTTAGTTTGAATTGTGACTTCTAGCGCTTACGCAGTATGAGAGAAGGAGCTGTATCAGAGATTCAATGTGTTATGCCACCAAATCCGAAATACTTCAGCATTTCACTTTGCACTATAGCTGTCGGGATTTGGCAGATTGCCAAGCGCTCAACATGTGTAGCACAGGGGTCGGACTAAAGCAAGTAAAATACGCCAGAAGATATGTAGCCTCGAGTATTACTTCAAGTATTTGAGAAATTCGCACTGACGCAATAATTTATCAGTTCGTTCAATTAAGCACACTCGGTAACAAAATATTTTCTCAGACCGACGGTGCCTATATTGTTAAGAAGCTTCTAGGGTGGCAAACATTCTTATGGGTGTTATATTGTGGCAGGAAGCAAATTAGGAAAGCCCCTTCGGGAAGTTCAGCCAAGGAACGTAACTGGGGGTAATGTTTACGTCACAAAGGCAGAGGCCGGTTCAGAGACTCATACGGACTCTGCGCGCCACGGTTTATAAGGAGCACGCAAACTTATGGAGTCTGCAACCTCACGCCTTTACAACGATAGTGTAGTGATAACACGCACGTTACGGAGCAGAAACATAGACACTTAAATGAGAGCGTCGTAAGACGTGAGAGGTGCGCTAAGGCTGTCATTTACTCCTTTCTTAATGTTTTTTTTGTCCGACCCTGGGAATAATGAAAACTAGATGACGCTTTCAGCCCTTTCTCTTCCTTCGGCTAAACAGGCCCGCAAATTTAAATCTTGGCGACAGGAAAAAAAAAGTACACAAGCCTCATTGTCTTCGAGGCGCAAAACGAGTTAAGCATCGCCCTCGTGTGCGCAGACGTTCCAGGAACACAAAAAAATAAACTGCCCTCCACGGACAAGCGTGCGCACTACGCAAAAAACACCCTTGCCCACGCCGAGTTTCTTTTGTCTGAGGCCAGCGAGGGTTGCGGCTGCTGCGCGCGAGTAGGCATGTCACTGGCATCGCCCGCTCCTGTAATTGAAAGCGGTGATATAAGAGTGAGCGCTATGCATCTCTACCGTTGCTCAGCCCGCTTTCCTTCACCGGGTGGACACACGTGTTTCGCGGGAGTTCTCGAAAGTGTCTGACAGCTCGCTGAGCTGCTACAACAGTGCCTGCCATCATGGAGGAGGGCATCGTGATGCACACCGTACGTCAGCTGATGACCATCAGGGATCCGCGCACCAAGGATTGGAAGCTCCTGCACAATCCCAGCTTCATCGTCCTCCTGTTGGGAGGTTACCTGTACATGGCCAAAGTGTGGGGTCCCAAGTTCATGAAGCATCGGAAACCGTACGAGCTGAAAGGCATCATTCGAACGTACAACCTGTTCCAGGTGCTGTCAAACATCTACTTCTTGTACAGGATCATCTACTACTCCTTCTGGGCGGCCGGTTACAGCCTGTTCTGCCAGGGCCTGACGTACAAAGCCGACGAGAACTCCCGGCATCTCCTGAATGCCTACTACTGGTACTTCCTCGTCCGCGTAGCCGACTTTATGGACACGCTGTTCTTCGTGCTTACCAAGAAATTCTCCCACATATCGGTGCTTCACGTGACCCACCACACCATAGTCGTGTTCAACGGGTGGATGTTTCTGCAGTTTGGCCCCGACGGACAGGCCGTGTTCGGTGTGTGCCTAAACGCCTTCGTGCACATCATCATGTACGTCTACTACTTTCTCGCATCCCTCGGCCCCTCCATCCAGAAATATCTGTGGTGGAAGAGGTACCTGACCCGGATACAGATCGTACAGTTCTTCATAATGATTGTTCACGCGTCTATCCCAATTTTCGTTGACTGCGGTTATCCGGTCGTGTTGCTCTGCATCGGAATTCCACAAGTCATCCTGATCCTGGGCCTCTTCTTGAACTTTTACGTCCAGGCGTACCTTAGCCGCTCGTCAGGCGGTCCTCCCAGTACGCCAGCTCCTCGGCTACAGAGCGAAAATGGACACAGTCACCACGCTAACGGCAACAACGTGGACACGAAGAAAGAGTTGTAGAAAATAGCCCTCACGTCGCGAGCCCTTTTTCCTATTTTCGGTTGTGCAATTTTTGAGACAGAAAGTTCAAATGGGACCTGTAAGCTTTCAGGTGCTGTGGAGCAAACGTCCCGTCTTGTTTTCGTGTTGTGTTTGTGAAGATTTTTGCGAACGCATTTTTTTGGGTGACGCCCTTGGGCCCACTGAACTGTTGCGAGCGTGTCTGAGTGCCTGCTCGAAAGCGACAGGAGAGCGGCAGCACGCGAGCTTTACGCCCGCGTAAAACATCTAACAGAGCGTGTTTTCTATCGCCATAATCGAATTGTGCGTACACATTTCGCCAACGATCACCGTATAGGAGTTACATTACACGTTATTCGTGATATGTGAAGAAGCTACATAGCAGTGTAAATAAGCACGTGTTTAGCAATATACAGCTACAGAGGAAAAAGATTAGCACAAGTGACCGATGACCGGAGCAGGGAAATTTCGGTACGTGGCGCTCTGGTTCCCGTGCACACCGGTATCTATAAAGTGCCAGATGATTCATGTTTGAAAGAGGGAATGCCTGGCACTCTCGTGTTTGGCGTGCAAACGAACAACATAGCCACGTACCGCAATTTATCTGCTTGGGTGATCGGTCACTTGTGCCAATCTTTTTCCGCAGCAGCTGTACAGCATATAAAGCTGCCATATGCACTCTTTGGCACCCTCGTCACTGAGAATGTCTGCACTCTTGATGTATTTGTCTATTTAAAAAAACAAGCCCTGACGCCAAGAGCTTTAATACATCCTGCTACACTGTGATGAGCCAAAGAAACGAAAAAAAAATACCGATAGCAGAGTTCTTGTCTCTTTGTTGAGAGAAATTTTTCACTGTAGTAGTGTACTGAAGATAAAATTTGTTAATGTCGTAACTCCTAAATATGGTTGAAGAGGAAACGCTCTGGCTAGCCTTTTACATTCCTGATATTTAAAGTTGAACCAGCTGGCATATTTTTTGTCGTGTGGTAACTTACGTCAAGATTCAATCGGTCTTCCGAAAACATTGTGTGATGAAAGAAATCATACGAAACGGTAGGACATGATGGTACACGCGTTTACAGGAACGCTATGTTTTACACTATGTGTAATGTGGCATATGAAGGCCGACATTCACACCTAATTGTACATAAGCTTCTTGTACCGACAGCGTTCACGATATTTGTGTCCACCATATTGTTATAAGTTGGACTTTGTTCACAACATCAGCACTGTTACCAGTGCTTGAAGATCTGCTCGTGGCTATACCTTCGTTACGGGGAGAACGAAAAAAGCAGTTTGTGTGTGGAACCGGCATGTACTTTTTAAAAGACAGAAACTGTTTGGTCGTAGTGTTTGTCTCTCAGAACATGTGTGATATGTAAATAAACTGTACATTAGCAAGTAACATCACTCTTTATCGGACAACACCCGCCCACGCTTTCAATTACTGTGGTATTTTAGATATTCAAAAAGGCACATACACACCATTCTGGCCAATCGCGTGGACCGTAGCAGAAACTAGAGAAGAGGTTGCGAGCTTACCGATGGGCTGAATTTGTCTTTCATTTCATTTTCTGAAGGGGCATTGGCGAACGTGTTTAGTTCATCTATGATGGATGACTAAAACTTCTAAATTTCCAAAGTGACCATGTGTTACTGAGTAAACTCAGCATGCATGTCAGAAAACAACATAGTAGCGAAATAGGGGCGGGCGGCGAAGTTATGATAAAATTCTGGCACCGTTTCTTCCTGACGTTACAGCTTGTGGCGACGTGTGGCGACGAATATATATATATATATATATATATATATATATATATATATATATATTCGTATATACATAATCATATCATAAGGAGCCTACAAACATAGACACCAAGGACACTATAGGAGAAATTACGTGTACTTACTAATTGAAATAAAGAAATGATAAATTAATGCAAATGAAAGTGGATGAAAAAACAACTTGCCGCAGGTGGGCAACGATCCCATGTCTTCGATTTCGCGTGCGATGCTCTTACCATTGAGCTACCGTGGCGTCGTTTTCTCATCCACTTTCTGGGGTATAAATTTTTTTACTACTACAACGAGCCCTGGTAGTGTTAGCCAGTGCCACCACTCACAAGCCTAGGCGGTGGATGTCCTTTCTGCCGCAGGCATCAAGAGTACGTGATCTTTTTGGGAGAAGGCAACTGGTTAATATACCCACATATGCTACCTGAAGGCATCAATGTTGCCGGATTCTAGACCCTCGGGCCCCTCAGTTATATATATAACGGAGGGGCCGGAGGGTCTATATATATATATATATATATATATATATATATATATATAGACGATTACACTGCATTTGAAACTTAAGACCATTTAATGTGGAAACCTCTAGAAAAGTTTCACGTAAAAAAATGCTTAAATCACTTAACGGGACACTAAAGGCAAATATTATTTCAACGTGGAATGTTAAAATACCATCACAGAAACCTCGAAACGGCTGTTTCGTGCCAAGAAACGACTTATTTTATGAGAAAATTGCGTCTGAAGCATCCGCGTACCTCTAGCGCCATTCAAATCGCCCGCCCTCCCGGGCGAGGAGTGGTGACGTCATGGTCTCATAGTGACGTTGTGCCGTCGGTGAGTAAAACTCCGCCCACAGACGGCGCTACGGTTTTTTTCTAAAAACGCAGACGCGCGGCAAGAAACAGCCAAAACAGAGCCGCCGGCAGTGTGAAAACGGAAGGAAAAGCGTGCACCGAATTGTAAACATGATGATCGTCGACGCTCGTCGCAATGGTCCTTGTTGACGACACTCGCGATGCTGACCTCGATTTCAGCGATTTAAGCTCCGTTGAGTGTGACATGCGGCTGGGGACTCGCGCTGCCGGCGTCGTTGCGTACTACGACGGCGACCTCGACACCGGCTTTTCCGAGCGCGAAAGCAGCGAGGACTCCAGCAATGCGACGTCGGGCGGCGAAGCTGGTCACCATCTGGACATGGCGTCGCGCACCGTCTGGACATGGCGTTCGGTCATCCCGCGACATCACATGGACGGGGCATTCTCTGCTGCTTGCAATTTCAAGTGCGAGTTTAGCGAGCCAGCAACACCAGCGCAGCACTACACGATAACGGAACTACTGAAACTCAAAAGCGCGCTGCTCAGAGTCGAGCGAAAACGAAACCTTTACACCGCCCATGTCGTTATCTAGGGTAGCGCCAAAAAGTTATTTTTTCTAAGAATCTAATAAAAGCAGACAAGTAGCATTTTCTTGCGTCTTATAATCCAATGAAATCATCTTTTTAATCCGAGTGGTTGAGTACTATAGTGACAATTTTTTTGAGGAGTGCCTTCGTCATCGGGTAAGTACCTGAATGTGCCTGGGGAGCCTCTTATCATGCTCTGTACTTACCTCAATTTCTCGATTACTAAAGCTCTGTTCGCGATTATACTGACGCCTTCGACGTTCTAGAGCAATACTATATCACTTTAGCTTGACTTTTTATTTGCCTTTAGTGTCCCTTTAAGATGCCACAATATACTTGACGCCACAGAGGCAGCAGTGAGGGCGTGGTTCGGGCATGGAATTGAAGAAGGGAAGTTTGACATTCGTTACTGTGGAAAAAAAATTAAGCGCTATTAAGTGTACAATGACGGAGAGAGATAGAAAGAGAGAGAGAGAGAGAGATAGAGAAGAAGTAGTAGTAGAAGAAGAAAACGAAGGAGAGGGGCAGGAAGGCAGGGTGGTAAACACCATAACGTGAGAAGGAGGAGTACATAAGCACAACACAGGTGGCAACAAGTAAGCACAACACAGGTGGCAGTAAAGTTGCAGAACTGAAAGCTTTGAGTTGTATTTAAAACACTACAAATAAATTAAAGAAATGCAAAGGCAAACTTCGAATAGATACTTGAGTGCGACATTAAGTGCTTTTCTGAGCGTGAAAGAAGCCCGCGAATACACGCAGTCCTCTCGTCGTCAATGGGCTTATGACCTGCAGGACGATGTACAATTAACCCTGTCTTTCGCCAACCTATTTTATTCTGTTCCTGGTAACTGGCTTGCCTCATTCTACCGCCGTATCCTCTGCCACCCTCAACTGCGTTTACTACTCTTTGGCTTCTCTATCATCCCGTGAACTGCTAAACGCAACCTGTTTTTCTTAAGCTACCCGCGTCTCCTCCTTACTCGCTGCTATACTGTCTTCCTTTCTCTCAGCTTTACGTCTATCATGTTTTGTCGCATCGCTTATCATGCGATCCTTAGCTTATCAAGTTCCTTTGGTATCCTCCAACTTTCAGCCAGATAAGTTAGGGACGCGCAGCTTATACGCGGTGTGTCCCAGCTAACGTTAGACAAGCTGTTCAGCGGTAAAAAAACAAAGATTTAGAAAAAAAAAACATGGTGCAAGATGCAATAATAAGACCTGCAGTGTTCGGTCATCAGAGGTCTGACGAATGAACACCGTATAGGTCTTAAAATCCTATCTTGCACCCTGTTTTTAATTTTTTATTTGAACTGCTCGGCTAACGTTAATTAGCTAGGACGCCTTATGTATTTATTTTCAAAGCTGTTGGTAAGTTGCCATTTGTAAGCGTGCTGTGCGCCCTAACTAATTTGCGTTCATCTACGGAGAGTTCCTCTCACAATTCGTGCCCCCTAGTCACTACAAATAAATGCACTCCTTCGAAGCTTCAGTAGGGTTTACTTCATCATTTTTACAGCTCAATTAAAAACAAGTCACTTACTCAATGCTTTCCTTGGTTTCATTGTCTCTTGGCTTCATGTGATTGTTACTATAACAAAAATCGGGCCTCTCAGTTATCCTTCTTCTCATTCGCAGGAGAGCTTATAGTGAGCATTGGACAGTGACGTGTTAACGGGACCACGTGATCGGAGCAGGGGCGGATCCAGGTTTTTTCTGAGGGGGGGGTCAGCTTCTGTCAATGATGACGATGATGATGATGATGATGATGATGATGATGATGATGATAATAGTAGCCTTTATCATTTACCGAAATTCACCGTTTCTGCTCACGATAAACCCGCGTTTTATACGGCTAGAGCAACACCTGTAGCCCGCCGTAGTGGCTCAGTCAGATCAGGCGTCGCGCTGCTGAGCACGAGATCGCGCGATCGAATCCCGGCCGCGGCGGCCACATTTCGACAGAGGCGAAATGCAAAAACGCCCGTGTGCTTGCGTTGTAGTGCACATTAAAGAACCCCAGGTGGTCAAAATTAATCCGGAGTCTTCCACTACGGCGTGCCTCATAATCAGAACTGCTTTTGGCACGTAAAACTCCAGAAAGAGTAAGAAGCCCTATAGCGAAGCCTGGCATCGGTTTCTCCGAGCTTATAGGAAAAGGACGTTACCCAATACAGCCATGTGCTTGGCGGCTGTGCCTGATAATACAGGTTGTTCAAAACTAAGCTTTATGGTTTTCTTAAAATTAGGCACTGGGAGGCACGCGAAGACCACCTGTGCAAATAAGTTATGTGGCCAGGGGGGGCACAAAGTGAGATGATAATTATCGCTGTGAGCAGCCAAATTAACTAAAATTGAATCATTATTTTTTGCCGACTGCAGTAAGTGGGTAAGTTTGTATTGAAAACTTAGAGGCAGTCGTGTTTATACACAGTATCAGTCGGAAGACTTATTCTAGCGGGTTCGTGCTCCGAGATATCCGACTCCAAATTTCAATTGTACTGCGCAGAGTTATCGACTCGACGCGAGAGCGGTTTATGCTTTGCGTTGCTGGGGAAGGGAGGCATTTTTAACAATTTTAGGGCATTGACATCTTGATGGGTGAAGTGTTGTCATGAGATTTGTGCATGACAACACCAAAGCTAAAGCGGCAGTATGAAATATTCGTTAGCATAGCTAAAAAGATTTCTGCTGTTGATGGTGCAGTTGTTGCTTTTGATTTCAATAACACTTACAATAGTTGGAAATCAGCAGTCACTTTATTTGCGTAGCCCAAACAAGGACCATGCCCGGTCGTCTAGTCACCATTACGCACGCGCACTGCCCTCCGGCTTCTCCGCTCGCGCCATTATCTCGGCATGGCAGCTGCCACCATCTTTACAGGCTGCGCGGTCACGTGTTACGACAGCGGTTACGGGTTCTTCGATTTTTTTTATTTCGCCAGCCGTGAGGGGAAGGGGGGCAGTTATTATCTTTGCTAATGCCTCCGCCGCGTTGTCAGACTAAACGCCGCACTGAACAGCCGCGTCACATCAGGGAGGAGCTTTGCGCCGATCCTCACTCTCTTGCATGCGTAATCATGCGAACGACAATTAAAATTTGGAGTTGGATATCTCGGAGCATAGACATGCAAGAAGAATTCTTCCAAGTGAAACTGGGTAGAAACACGACTGCCTATAACTTTTGAATACAGACATACACACTTACTGCAGTCAATAAAAAGTTAATTATTCAATTTTAGTTGATTTGGCTGCTTCCAGCAATAATTATCTCACTTTGTGTCCCCCTGGCCACACAACTTATTTGCGCAGGTGGTCTTCACGTGCCTCCCAGTGCCTAATTTTAAGAAACCCATAAAGCTTAATTTTCAACACCCGGTATATCTAGCCTGTATTGTTTCTTAAAATAAAATTTGGGATGATCTGTCGCAGGTTCGTTATAAATGCGTAAGCACGGGTCCGTCTTTGGAGTTCTGTTGGGATACCTTGATTTCCTTAAGAAGATTCTTTGTGATCGGCTGAGACACCTTCGTTTGCTTTGGAGGACTAACTTTCCTATTCTCAAACAGCCCTCGACTCGAAGCTCTTCCCCCACTCCACCTTCTTGAGCACAGCGCCGCCTCTCGAGTGATAAAGACGTGACAATTCTGAAGAATTCCCGTGAATGATCATGAAGCTCAGTGACCACTTCTGTGGAGGGATGGCGGTGCTATCTTCTCTCTTGAGTCGAGGTGTTGTGTTGACTTGAAGAACGTTCTTGAATACGGGCGTAACGCTCCGCTCCAACGCGGCAACCACGACGCTAGTTGTTTACGATATGCGAATCACCGCGTATGAGAGAGAGAGAGAGAAATAACTTTATATTGCCCAAAGAGTGGTTAGAGGAGGTGGTAATGACTAGAAGCCTCCCCCGTCCCACCTTTAGACGGCAGCCGGCAGCCCCTGAGCCGCGGCGGCGTCTTCAGCCATTTGGACTACTCTTGCTTGAACATCCGGGTGCAAGCTGAGCAGCACGGTCTCCCATTGCTCCTCATTTCTTATTATTAAACTGGGTTGTTGTGGTTTCAAACAGTTATTGTTATATTGTTTCTTTGCGCATGCCCAGAATATGTGTTGAAGATCTGCTCGGTTGTTCCAATGTTTACATATGTCGGTGTATACGTATGGGTGATAGTGACCGAAGGCAATGGGGGTGGGGAAAGTATTGGTTTGTATTAGCCACCAAGCCACTGATTGCCACTTGCTTAATGAGCAATGTGCTGCCCGATATCTAGCCCTGGCTAGTCTGTAATCATCAATGATTTCCCTAAAGGAAATCATTGAAGGAAATCAACCGCGTATGAAGACTCACGACGCCACCTCCAAGAAGAACGATGTGGCGTAGTATCCGAGAGCGTGAGCCAGCGTCTTCATGTTTTGTTTCCCATGCGATGTCATCCTTTTACACAAGGCGCGCATCTGCTCCTGCTTCTCTAACCACGCGATGCCATCCTAGGCCCGCGCGCTGGCGTTGGCCGCTGACGTCCCGCTCCCCCACTTCGCAGCCGCTGCTCGAGGCATCGCCCCGCTCCGCGAGAACGCCCACTCAGATAAACGGATCTGACGGCTTGGACCCTACTCTGCCTAATGTACTGCAATAAAACTGCGAAGTTACAATGAAAAACTTGTAGCGTACGAACGGTACTATATGCTTCTATTAGATGTTGTCAACGTGTAACTGTGATCACAATAAGTGCTACAGTTAAAAAACGTTGCCTATGCGTAGTTCTTAGTTTAGCTGTTAGTTGTTATTATTTATACATGAACACTTCAGCGAGAGATCTCTCTCATAAAGCAGGTTGGTCGCAGAACCGATGACAGCAAATGAGGCAACCGATGACACCCCAATGCGGAACTAAGTTGATCAGGCGCGAAGGCGCTCGCGCGGACATCGGCGTGCTTGGAAAAAGGGACGTCCCCTCGTTTATTCGACGTCACCGACGGGACGAGTAAGGCACGGCCGGCGCCAGGAGGTCTAAGGTGTTCATGAGAAAAATTAACTACGGCAACTTCGCGACACCACACCCCTACGGAGTACAACTAAGCTTGTGAGCGAGCTACCTTTACTTCTACATGGCTGATACCACTGGTACTCACGAAAAATAATTTTGAAGAATGCTGGTGGCCATATTTCTTTGTGACAGGGTCATCCCCCTATAAGCGAGGGAGCGATACAGAAATCTGAGGGGGGGGGGGGGGGGGGTCAGGACATCCGGACATCCCCCCTGGATCCGCGCCTGGATCGGAGCACATATTTCAAAATGACATTACCGAGTAAGAACTAGGGTCTCGGCGGCGCATATCGGTCCCATGTGAGGAGTCCCCTTACCATTGCTCCAAAGTGCTACTTACTTGGAATCCATGCACTTCACCGAGGACACACGAGAAGAATGGGAGAGAGGAGCCTTGCCACACAAGTAATTTGTTGATTACATCGTATAGCCGCAGAAAGCCGCACGGACAGAACAAAATGACTTTTCCACTCTACACAGTTCCACAGAAACCGGATGAGACGAATGTAAGTTGCGCAAATTTCCTCGGTGGTGTCGCCAAGCGAACTTCCAGCGACATTGCATCAGCCAGACTCAGTCGCGAATAAAACGTGAATGCGCGGCCGGTAACCCATGCAGAAGTCAATATCAATATAATTTGCATGAGGACAATCGCGACTCTGAGTACGGCGTCCTTTGCGTGGTTAAAATGGTGATCCTTGCAGTGTGAAAGCCTTTGTTTCTGTCCATGGCTTGTAACTCGAAATGAAAACAGCATTGCGTCATGCGCTTTCTTTATCATTGTTTGTTAGCTTTGTCGTGCATATGATAAGCGTCATCATTTCAATTTTGCAAACATGATCATGCAAATATAAGGAAAATTAGAACAGACTTCCTCAATGTGCGCAAACAAACTGCGGTTTTCACAGAATGGGACTAATAACGACATGAGTTTTTGGCGGAAACGAATCTGGCGCAAGGCTAAGAACTAACAATTGAGATAACACGCATTCATTCCGGTCTTCATCCTTGCCTCGCACTAGTGTTCAGGTAACGCTGAAGAAATGACACACAATCTTGGTGCATTGTTTTTATGCGGGATCCATTTTATGAGGCAAGTACTTAACCTCTTTGCATACCTTATGCGAGATAATTTTTTTGTTGTTGTGTAGGTGTGCTCACTGAAATCCCGTGTATAACAGTCAAAGAAATCAGAAAAAAAAAAAAACTCTACGCCACAAATCAAGGCTAACAATACTAATCTAAACACAGGCAACGGGCGATTCTATGAGTTCATAAGCGGTGCGTCTCTTGGCTTGCATTGCAGGTAGGTCCTATTGTGGACAAATAAAATTGAATAAGAAAGCTTCAAATGTCAATACCAGATAAAGAACATGCTGCTTGAGCGAGGAAAAATATGACAGGGTTTGATTACAACATCTAATTTCTGTGCTGTTCCCCCGGTGCATAGTAGCCAATTAAAACTATCTCTCGTTATGAAAGACGACACATGTGCGGAAGCGAGTAACAACACCATTCCTGTCGGTGTTTATATAGGGCTCGGAGTTGCACCGGCATGCATCAACTAGCTCGAACGTTGAACTTATATATGAAGCAACTCCTTGCCCTTCTATACATCATCTCTCTCTATATATATTCGATAAACACTTCGACGCGCGCTACACAGTAACCTGTGCGACAAAGTTGCTCCGTCTGAAAGAACGCGTAACTTGAAGTGCTTTTTATAAATGAAAAGGCCCAAATAATTAACCTTTCTTCTTTTGTATCAACCCGATTCATCGAACATATCGCCTCGTGCTACTTCGCGTTTCCCCTCCTTTTTTATATCTTTTACTACAGGGTTATTTATGTGCATTAAAGGTTGTTTGATCCTTTTCGATAATTTTTCTTCGCTACTACGTCCTGCCCACCATATTCCGGTCCTACTCATTGTTTTACCCAAGTAGTTCCTTTCCTGTTGCTTTCTTAACTTGTACAAGTAGTAACATGCCCGACCACTTTTTTTGAATGAGGCATCGCCGACCTCTGCGGTTTTCTGTCTCGTTTCAAAGAATCCACAGGGTCAATAACCCCAAGTTGCAAGACTCTAATCCTTTTTAACAAGAAAAAAAAAGAAAGAAAAAAAAGAAAGACCTCCCCCGTCTACCTCTGCCACCGCCTACACTTCCTAGGAAAACTCACACCTGTCCTACGGTCCCCGACCCCCGTTTTCGGGGAGAGAAGCTTATTTAAATCCTGCTAAGAAAAGCTGTTGTTCCTTTTGACAAGCAGAAGAGCTCTTGCCAAAACGCACCCCATCTCTCTCTCTCTCTCTTTTTTCGTATTCCGTACGTTTTCCACACGGAACTTTCCCTACAAGTATTCACGTTGCAAGTACCGCTTCGTGTGCCTTGCATTCATTAGAACAGTGATGTCAAATAATGCCATTCATGAAAGCAGAGTTACACACACAAAACAATAATAAATAATAAATAAAATCAAGAAAGAGGTGGGGAGGACAATGATCACATTTTTGATGACGCCGTCACATACAGGGTGTCCCAGCTATCACGCAGCACGATTAAAAAAAAAAAAGGAACGGCGGTACGCGAAGCAAACCTAGTGCGTATTGTTTCCAGTGCAGTGGAGTAGCCGCCAGTAATTTTTTCGTTACTGAGATTTAACTAGCTAGTTGTAATTAATTATCTAACTCGAGAAGTACTGTTCTAGTTATCAAAGTGTCAATGAGAAAATTGTAGAGCAACATGAAAAATCTCGCAGTTTCACCTGAAAGGCGAAGCATCAATTGCGATAGCAAATTTGAAGAGAGCTATACGGAGTAATGATAGCAGCTTTATCAGCTGTATAAACTTGGACATGCAGCAGCACCGGCAACACGCAGAACTGTTGTCGACGCCGTCGGCGTTTTGCCCGCGTTCGCTTAAAATGCGTGCGGCGTTGGTGACTGTTGCCGGAGCCTCTGATATAAATAAGCACTTGGTGCCGCAGCTAAACGTCGCCTCCCTTCCCTCCCCCCCCCTCCCCCACAGCCTGTCGCGCGTCGGAAGAAGGCACGTTTGCTCTACATATATGGTGATTGTAGAGGAGGAAAGAGACGCCTACGTCCCTCGCGCCCTTTCACTCGCACATACAGCGTTCGGCGCGCGGCGACGATTTCATCTCCATTGACGTCATACGGAACCTCACGGCGACGGCGACGCCGACGGCAGAAATCTGCTTTTGAGTGTCCATATAATTGCTATCGCATTAATACGCATAATATGTTCAGACCCGCACCCAATCGCCAGTATAGGATATAGAGCATGTATCAGTGAGGAACAAGCGCAAACATATAAACAAGAGAAGTTAACACAAAACGTACGTCTTGAAATAGTCGTTTTGGTATAAAGGTTATAAACAGGGATAATGTGGCTCAGAAAGGCTCGTCAACGTTTCGACCGGAGGACCTATCTTCGTCAAAGGTCCTAGGTCCTCTTATCAAAGCGTTGGCCAGCCTTTATTTTCTGAGGTACATTATCCCTGTTTATAGCCTTTATACCACAGCGGGCTACTCCATCTGTCAGCCCCCTTGATTTTGAAATAGTCGTTGTAATTCATAATTGTATTTTGGGCTGGTGTCTTAGGAGTTACTCGAACCGAAAGCTCGGGAAAAGTACAGAAGCCAGGGGTTACTCCAAAACGACGAAGTGCATTCGTCAATTAAGTTTGGTCACGAACAAACTGAGAGTTCCAGCTGGACGAAATTGGACAATATTTTGATTTACACGAACGAGAATGTTTGTGAAGTTGACAATCGGATAGGAAGAAATTGCGCTGGTCCGTAGTATTCAACGGTCACATTATTTCATTCCCCGTGCGACTGTTTGATCCTGCTTGGAGGCTTTGGGGTGGGGCAGACAACGCCGTTTGCAGACGGCGTCTGCAAGTGCTGCGAATAATTGTATGCGACGAGCCCAAGGACCCTTCATCGCTGTTGGACGACTTGTTTTAGTGGAAAAGAGCAATAATCTCGACCACCATTAGTGAAAAGTGAAACGACCCCTTTCAGTACGCAGCGGTAGTCAAAGATGCTTCTTCGAGCCGGATTCCTTGGTAAGGAACTCAATTCAATTTTTTATTTGACATACAAAGTTTCCTAAACTGGTTGCACGCATAGCCGAAGGCTAGTTGCGGGTCCGTTGGAACCCTAGCAGTCAGATAATACTAGTAGTACTCGCTATATGCAATAAGGTCAGAGCATATAACTATATCACTACTTGTCACAAGCACATATTTCACATGAACACTCGTGTTATTAGCACTCACAATAACCGGTCGAGCATATAGGAAACGCGATAACATTTAACATATCCCATTTTAGTTCACTCATAAATTCGCGTTTACCAAGATATCTACTAAAATATTAAAGCGTCAAGCTATCATCAACTAGGACGGGTAACTGTAGGACAATCACCGCGGCGTGCTCTCGTTGTTTGTAGGGTATGTTGTTTATCACGTTTATCGTTATACTGCCTTAAGCAGACTGCTTGTATGCAGTCCACTTAAGTAGAAAAATAACCTAGCAGGAAGATTTCGCTTACCGCTACACGATTTCCGTGCTACCTAAAAAAAAAAAAAAAATCAGCGCAGTTTGGTTTAGGAGTGTGTGAAGAATGCTTTGTCGGAAAATTTTACGGGGGACAGCTACCTATTCACGCTACATTTTGAGCAATCATAGCTAAAAAAAAAAAAAAGCTTGCGATAGTCTAAGAATATTTACTAAGTGGACAAGTCTTGAGCCTTCACCAGCTTCAATTTCGCGATTACAATATGTGCTTTCAAGTAAACATTTGGAAATACTTATTTAGTGCACCTTATTTACATAAGAAAGTGGTTGGTCATTATGACACACTTCCTGGCACCCTCTGTGGCTGCTAATGTTTCTAAAAAATGCTGTTTACCTCTACTGCTTTGTCTTTAAAAATTACTTGACGTCTGACACCTGGCATAGCCTTCTGGTGACATCCGGTACAGAAACGTATTATTTTTTTTCACAAACAGCCGCTAAACAACTTCTAGTTATGGGTTGGCTGATTGCCAGAGTTGGAATTCGCTCGCTAACCCCTTCAGACGAGTGTCCCCATGTTTATATTGTAAGCAACAAAAACTAACCCTCACTTATGTTCGCCGTCTTGCTGTCTCGTTTCCGATATTAAAAGTGCGCCTTCCCTGCCTTTATCGGGGCTTAGCTCGATATGGTGAGCGAGCATTCCATCGCACACTGCGCTGAAGAGGTGCCAAGGACAATGAATGCAGCCGTCGCGGCCATGGCTGTTAGTTCATGCTGGGATCTATATCGCTCCCCCCGGAGGCCACAAAGGGCTTTCTGCTTAGCCGGGAAACACGCATTAGCATTCAGCTCATTAATCGCCTCATAAGCTTCGGTACCGCACGTTTCCCTCTGAAGAGCCGATAAATTCATTTCCGAGAGGTAATGAAGCATGGAGTGACGTCAAAGCATACCACTCCATCCGCTGTTTTCGCCAACGTCTGAAAGGCGAATGACCCCGTTTGTAAACGTTGTTTCAGGCGCGTATGAATTCATCCATTTATCTTCCACGGCGAAATCTGTGAGATCAAACGGCCATTGCCCATATTTCGCTCGTTCGATACCTTGGCATTTGCGCCGCTTTCGACAGTGATCTTAAGTTACATATCACTGACTGACTGACTGACTGACTGACTGACTGACTGACTGACTGACTGACTGACTGACTGACTGACTGACTGACTGACTGACTGACTTAGACTGACAAAGCTTAAGTAGTCCCAAACATGCTTAGCTAGACTTAGCCAGGCTCAGCTTTGCTAGTTCACAGCGGTATGTGCCATTGCGCTTGGACCCTTTCTGCAACACCTCCAGGATTGACCCACAGTTTTCTGTCTACGACAGACAGATTGCACTCGGCATAAACAGCTCAGCTGTTAAAAGCTAAGTAAAAGCATATGCAGGACTATTTGATAAAAGTAATTCGCTTGCACAACACACTGTCCTAGAGTCGGAATAGGTTATTGCAGAAGACAAAACCTCCACAAAACTGAAAGACCGACTAACTGATAAATGAACTGTCAGCTTGCAACTTTCATCCACGACACATTTATAGAGTAATTTCCTCTTTACCTTTCTCATTTATATGTTTAGTGCACAGAGAACTCAGCCAAAGTTTTTTTTTCTGCGCATGCCCACAGTCTGAATATAGAAATGCCTGCTCTCTCGCCTGACTGAGGAGATTGAAGTCGGTATTCTTTTCATCCGTTTCTTAAAGAGCGGTATCGGCAAAGAATACTTTCAATACACACGACCGCAGTTAACGCCATATTGTAACAATGGGTTTTCGGCGCATTTATTTATTTGCAGGAAACTAACTGAAAGCACTTCGCCACCATGATCCACTTCACGGAAGTGTTGCTTCAGAAAGCAGATAAAAAGACATCCTTTAGATTGCGTTGATATTAATGCACCAACACACCAGCACCATGACGTCAGAATATCACCTCCTTCCGGACGTCAGCCGTTTTCTTGCCCGCCCTCTAGAGGCGGCGTGCGGACTTATTTTCTCCACAGAGAACATATGTGGCTTATATACAGGGTGTTTCATTTTAGCTGCACCACATTAAAAAAAAAATTGCCTGTGCAAACAGCACAATTATAATCCCTGATCTAAACTACTCGATGAGGCGGCCATTACTTCCCCGAGAAATCAAAACGCCTAATTGAATAATTAACATAATAACGCTAATTAACCTTTTTAATTAATTATCTAAGGGCACATCTTTCAATCTACGAATTCGAGCCGCTGAGTTCGCGATGCGTATCCAGTTGGAACGAATTCTCAGGACTGAACCAGTTTCGAAATATTGATTAATTTTGAAAGTGTCTGACAAAATGTATTGGTGTTGCAGTTACTTTTGTGCTTCAATGCATAAAACAGCGTTTTCATCAGAAAGTTAACTGGAACGCCCATGCATTTCGTCGTACACTTTGAAAATTAATATCTCGAAACTGGTTCAGTCCTGAGAATTCGTTCCAAGTGGATACGCCTTGTGAACTCAGCGGCTATAATTCGTGGATTGAAAGATGTGCCGTAAAATAATTAATTAAAATAGTTAATTTGCATAATTATGGTGATTATTCACTTAGGAGTTTTGATTTTTTGTGGAAGTAATGGCCGCCTCATCGAGTAGTTTAGATCAAGGATTATAATTGTGCTATCTGCCACAGGCAATTAAAAAAAATTGGTGCAGCTAAAATGAAACACCCTGTATAGCAGCCTCACATCAACGTTATCATCGCTCCTCGTCGGCACGTGGTCGTGATCGAAGTTTATCGACCGGCCATAGCGATGGCTGCGTTTTGTCTGCGTCTTTCGCACAGTACGGTGGAACTTTCGCAAAGCCCCGTGGCGCTTGACACGTGCCGTTCTGCTTCTTTCCACACTGCAGTGCTGTGCAAAACAACAAGATACAAATACGAGGCCTCCATGCATCGGTCCTCACATCTGTGCACACGTGGCTTGTTTACGCCTGCGGTGGCCGTACGGGACGACGTGAGCCATCACACGGAGAACCCAATGACGCGACCCCTGATAGAAACGGGGAGCAGCCAAAACACGAATAATGTTATTCAGTGATTAAAGGAGGGTGGCGCGATCGCACGTAATCTTGTCCAGTTCACCTAAAGGAACGCTCGACTCTTTCGGAGCGACTGGAATTCGTTCGGTTCGGAAGGGGGGTCATGCAGCACAGTGGAAATAGGGGCTGCGGATGTGCTACGCAACCATAAATTCACCGAGGGTGGTTGAGGTAGGAGCAAAGGAAAATTCAAACCCCGTCCACTGACCTCAAACGGCGTCTGTCTCGGTAGCAGCAAGTACAAATAATGTACGTCTGCTTCTGCAAGCAAGAAGAAAAGTAAGGAAAGGAATGTTGTTGCTCGAAAGCTGTTCCTTTAAAACATCAGCTTTAGGACAAACATAGGACAATGAGTGCACGGTCACCAATCTGGCTCCAATGTTATGATGCGGGAGTAGCTGTTTCTTAAAATACCTCCATACGTGAGAGATGATTGCCGGCTGCAAGATCACATGGCCCATTTCTGGGATAGCTTTCCACATTCTATTGGAAAGCTGCTGTCATGCTGAATATGCATTCCTTGGCAGATAACCGAAGCTAAGCAGCAGTAGGTTCGGCCAACCCTCTGGAGAAAGGTTACCCTCACCAAGTTCTGACCGGTCGCCATCGCACACGAAGCAGGTGAGGTGCCCACCTTCGCCGAGTCAAACATCAGGTGTCTTTATAAGCTATAAAACAGCTTTCACCAATTGCTTTTGGAAAATAGCAAAATTCATATCCTTGAACTCGACTGCTCGAAGATGCTGCCATTGCTTGCATAATAAATGAAAACGCATACTTGACCAGTTAACAAACTTTCTAGAATTAACCTCTTTAACTAATTACATTCTGGCACATATTGTAATTTACGAATTGTGGCAGGTATATTTGCAAGAAATATCCACGTGGAACGAGTTCTGAGGATGGCACCGGTTACCCGAGCGCGGAAAGAAGGTCGGGCCTTCAGCTGGATCCTCCATTGTTCTAGCGCCAGGAGCATGCGCGTCATTGCGAACATTTCTAAGCTTCGTACAGGTGCAGAGGAACGCACAAACGTGCGTTCACTGCACCTGTACGAAGTGGTGAACGCACAAGCGTGCGTTCACCTCGGCGTCCAGACGCCATGCCTGTTAACATTTTTCATTTGTATGCAGGTTTTATTGTGCCTACTGCTTGCCGCGTAAGCACAGCAGCAAACACGCAGCGGGGCCTTGCACTAGCAAGTCAGTGTTCGGCGCGTGCTTCGTGAAACCCCGTGGTAGACGCATATTGCTTTCCGTGTCGAATATTTCGCGGCTGAAAAACCCCTTTGTTTCAAACGCACGCCGATTTTCTGACGCAGGCTCTCCGCTAACTTTATTTGCGACAATTAACTTCGTATGATGTCTTAGCTGGATCAATTGACATACAACTCGATGGCATATGCGCGTCGACGCGGACAAATCTATCAACGCATCGCATGCGTTTCCAGCTTTCTCGTCGGCAGCGCTTCAATATCAGTCTCACAGAGGGCATGTACGTACTCGTCGAGCGCAGACAAAGCTTGAGTTGCGTTCTTCGCAAAGTTGTCTACAAAGCGTGGTTGTTTTCTCTACTGCCACAACAAAGTGCTTGAAACTTGGTTTGCTTTTTTTTCGTCCGCCCATTTCGTTAGGCTGACGACGACCACTGTCGTCATCGGCATTATTTTGCAAATGTCAGGCCGCTGTTGATCTTGAGCTTCGCCATCGCATCGAAGGAAATGAAAGCTTTGTTCACAATGCCATTTCTGGGATTCCAACGTATTTCACTGCAGTATTGTGCACTTGGGAGCTGGACGCCCTAACCGTTGCTCTATCGCGCAACTATGCAAGGTATTGCACTCCACACAAGCTCTAAGAGCCATGGCGTTGCCGCATGTATTTCGGAGGTCGCAACAAGCAGCATCCTAGCGGATGGGGATGACGATGTGTGCATCGCATATAATTTGTTGTTAACGAAATAGCGGTGAGTTGGCATGCACTTCCTCGTCGTCACGCTCGTGAAAAAACAGCGCCGATGGCACATGAGAGGCGCACCTGACAATGATGATGCTGCACCTCTAACATGGCGCATACCCACAGTGGAGGATGCGCTAACAATGAAGTGCTCATTTGGTGGAAAACAACGTCGAAAAGACTCCCCGTCAACAAAGGCGTTGCAAACGCGATTTGACCTAGTCATTCACACAGTAGCTCACCCGATTTACAGCCGCGAAGTGCCGATATATCATACGTACAAATTTACGGAAGGACGGACGGACAGACGGACAGACGGACGGACGGACGGACGGACGGACAGACGGACAGACGGACGGACGGACGGACGACGGACGACGGACGGACGGACGGACGGACGGACGGACGGACGGACGGACGGACGGACGGACGGACGGACGGACGGACGGACGGACGGAGACGGACAGACGACAGACGGACAGACGGACAGACGGACAGACGGACAGACGGACAGACTGGACAGACGGACAGACGACAGACAGACAGACAGACGGACAGACGACAGACGGACAGACAGACAGACAGACAGACAGACGGACAGACGGACAGAGGACAGACGACAGACGGACAGACAGCAGACGGACAGAGACAGACGGACAGACGGACAGACGGACAGACAGACGGAAACAGACAGACAGACAGACGGACGGACAGACGACAGACAGACGGACAGACAGACAGACAGACAGACCGGACAGACGGACAGACGGACAGACAGACAGACAGACAGGACAGACAGACAGACAGACAGTAGCAGACGGACAGACGGACAGACGGACAGACAGACAGACATACGGACAGACGGACAGACAGACAGGACAGCACAGACGGACAGACGGACAGACAGACGGACAGACCGGACGAGACAGCAGACGGACAGACAGACGACAGACAGAAGACAGACAGACGACAAGACAGACGACAGACAGACAGACAGACAGACAGACAGACAGACAGACAGACAGACAGACAGACAGACAGACAGACAGACAGACAGACAGACAGACAGACAGACAGACAGACAGACAGACAGACAGACAGACAGACAGACAGACAGACAGACAGACAGACAGACAGACAGACAGACAGACAGACAGACAGACAGACAGACAGACAGACAGACAGACAGACAGACAGACAGACAGACACAGACAGACAGACAGACAGACAGACAGACAGACAGACAGACAGACAGACAGACAGACAGACAGACAGACAGACAGACAGACAGACAGACAGACAGACAGACAGACAGACAGACAGACAGACAGACAGACAGACAGACAGACAGACAGACAGACAGACAGACAGACAGACAGACAGACAGACAGACAGACAGACAGACAGACAGACAGACAGACAGACAGACAGACAGACAGACAGACAGACAGACAGACAGACAGACAGACAGACAGACAGACAGACAGACAGACAGACAGACAGACAGACAGACAGACAGACAGACAGACAGGACGGACGGACGGAGGACGGACGGACGGACGGACCGGGACGGACGGACAGACAGACGGACAGACAGGCCAGACAGACAGACAGGACGAGACGAAGACGGACAGACAGAAACGGACAGACAGACAGACGAGACAGACAACTTTATTCACTAGGTCCTGAGAAGCCCTGCCCTAGGGCAGAGCTGCGGGCCGCTCCCACGTGGGGATGGGTAGCCCAAGTTTGTCGTGACAGTTCTGAGCTCTGGATGGCAGAGCTCCATCCTTGTTCCGTGATGCGATTTGGCCCCTGTAACGAGGGGCATCGCCAGAGCATATGTTCTAGATTGCTAACAGCCGCACAGTCGGGGCAAGTAGCGCTAAAAGCCTCTGGAGTGATCGAATGAAAAAGGGCCAGGTTGGGATATGACTTAGTCTGAAGCATGCGTAAAGTGGACGACAGAGGTCTAGCCAGTTTTCTAGGGGTGGAGGATAAGTCCTCCTACCCAGGTGATAGTGCTTAGTGATTTCGTTGAAAGTAATGAGAGTGTCCCGAAACTCGAGAACCTCGGCCTCCGAGCTCGTCCCTGATCCCGCCTGGTGGGTTAGTGCGCGCGCTTGGGAGTGGGCGATGTCATTGAGATTGGACAAGGAGTCAAGCTGGGGGCCGAGGTGCGCTGGAAGCCACGTGATGGTGTGCGTCGAGATGATCTTGTTCTTGAGAATCTTGTAAGCCTCCTCAGCAATGGACCCTGAAGCGAAAGCCCTGACCGCCGATCTCGAATCAGTAAAGATTTGTGTTTTGCTGCTGTCTAGGAGTGCCATAGCAATTGCGACCTGCTCCACTCTGGATGGAGTTGAGCACTTCAGGGAAGCTGCATTCACTGTCTCTCCATTGTGATCAACGATGGCAGTGGCGAAGTTAGACGACTGTCCATATTGGGCTGCGTCGACAAAACATGCCGAGTGGGGATCGTCTTTGATACTATTGAGGAGGGCGAGGGCTCTTGCCCTGCGTCTGCCTACGTTGTGTTGAGGATGAACATTACGGGGAAACGGTGCGACTCGTATATTATTGCTTTGATCTTCTGAGATTTGATACAAATTTACAGAAAAAAGCAAAGTATCTTGCTGAGTTTTCGTGGGGGGCAGTATATCATTTCTCTTTTAACATCAATTGTAGAAGTGTTGGTTTTCGAGGTGGCGATAACTAGCAGCCGCCACCTTCAAAAATACTCATAGAGCCTGAAAAGCAAGATGCCTTTGGCATCTGCCTTATCACCGGGGCCTAAACATTGATTTACGCAAGAAATCAGAGCCCTTCCACTATTGTGAAGATAGAAGCCAGCCAAGGTGTGACTATGGTGTGTGTGCTATTGTGAATATTGCTAAGTGAATTTATATATATTCATTACTGACTATATTGAGCGTCTTCGGCATGTTCGTCAAAGAGCAAGGACATAGACGTCTTGTTTTCGCCCGGCGCGATGGCCAAGTGGTGCGTGTGCGGCGCCAAGTCAGTCCCATCGTCATAGACTAGCGTATGAGCCACAGCGTTCATAGCCGCGGCACACTGCACGGCATCATCAGAGTCCTGACTTCACGATCCTGGAAGATGTGGTTAAAGGGGCACTAACGGCAAATAAAAAGTCAAGCTAAAGTGACAGAGTAATGCTCTAGAACGTCTAAGGCGTCAATATAATCGCGAACAGAGCTTTAGTAATCGAGAAATTGAGGTAAATGCAGTGCAGGACATGACAACAGGCTCCCCAGGGGCATTCAGGTACTTACCCGATGACGACGGCACTCCTAAAAAAATTATGTCACTAGTACTCAACCACTCGGATTAAAAAGATAATTTCGTTGGATTATAAGACGCAAGAAAACACTACTTGTCTACTTCTATTGGATTCTTAGAAAAAAATAACTTTTTGGCGTTAACCTTGATAATGACATGGGTGGTGTAAAGGTTTCGTTTACGCTCGACTCTGCGCCGCGCGCTTTCAAGTTTCAGTGGTTCCGTTATCGCGTGTGCTGCGCTGGCGTTACAGGCTCGGTAAACTCGCACTTGAAATTGCAAGCAGCACAGAATGCCACGTCCATGGGATGTCGCGGGATGCCCGAACGGTCCGCGCGACGGAACGTCCAGACGGTAACCAGCTTCGTCGCCCGACGTCGCATTGGTGGAGTCCTCGCTGTTTTCGGAAAAGCCGGCGTCGAGGCCGCCGTCGAGGCCGCCGTCGTAGTGCGCAGCGACGCTGGCAGCACGAGCCCTTAGCAGTATGCCATGCTCATCGGAGCTTAAATCGTTGAAATCGAGCCCAGAATTGCGAGCCAATGTGTCGTTGTCATTGTCGTCAACAAGGTCCATTGCGACGAGCGTCCACGATCATCATTCGGCGATTCGGCGCACGATTTTCCTTCCGCTTTCGCACTGCCATCGGCTCTGTCTTGGCTCTGCTTCTGGCCGCGCCGTGTCTGTGTTTTACACACACACACACACACACACACACACGCACGCACACACACACACACACACACACACACACACACACACACACACACACACCACACACACACACACACACACACACACACACACACACACACACACACACACACACACACACACACACACACACGCACGCACGCACACACGCACGCACGCACGCACGCACACACGCACGCACACACGCACGCACGCACGCACACACACACAGACACGCAGGCACAAAAAAAGCCATATTCCCGTCTGCGGGCGGCGTTTTGGTCATGGGCGACACAACGTTGCTTGGAGACCATGACGGCACCACTCCTCGCTCGGGAGTGCGGGCGATGGGAATGGCGCTACACTCTAAAAACAGTTGCACCCGTTGGGGTGCATTTTTGCCACACAACAATAATCGTCATCTGTCTTGCTTGCGTTTCCTATCTTGAAAATTCTGCACTTGCTACTTTCCTGTCGAGAACGCTGTGTCACGCTGATAACGCTCTTGTAGTTCGTGACCGAGAAGTGCCGGGCGCACAGCGTTAAAGAAAGGAAAGCCACGCAAGTCAGATGACGATTATTGTTCTGTGGCAAAAATACGCCCCAAAGGGTGCAACTGTTCTTAGAGTGTAGAGGTACGCGGACGCTTCAGACGCAATTTTCTCATAAAATAAGTCTTTTCTTGGCACGAAACAATCGTTTCGAGGTTTCTGTGTTCGTATTCTAACATTCCACGTTGACTTAATATTTGCCTTTAGTGTCCCTTTAAATGAGTGCCCGTCCCATAAGCGAGGTCAAAGGGCAAGTGCTGATATTAGCGCTAGCGCGATCTCTACGTCAAGAGACAAAGGGGCACAACGATTGGTGGGACGTGCCTCCGCCGAGTATTGCGACACTTGTTAAATAGGGATCGGTGGTGGCGAGGGCTTTAACATTGTTACCATCCATCATCCGTTTTGACACCTGCGCTAACGCACAACTGGCGGAGAACCACCACGCACATGGAGCCAAAGCCAATGCTGATGACGATAGTTTTTTCTACACGCGGACACGATCCTGCGGAACCTAGCCCTTAACAGCTTCGCTGTAAAACTTAATCTCAAATTTGATTCCAGGTAACTTTACATTTTAGGGCCATCCAAAATGCCTCGCTGCCATTGCGTCGGGCATGTATGTGATTGGACGTTGTCTTACTGAACGACAAATAAAAAAAAAACAGTCGCAGTTTAGAACGAAAGGCGAATTATTGATTGTGAAACCAAATTAGTAAACAGCTATATGAAGTAAGGATAGTGGTTTTATCGGCTGCATAAACTTATTCGCTTACTAACTAAACTAACAAGCATAGTGTCACGCGCGCATGAGCAAATTACATGAACATATCTCACTCGATGACCACAGAAACTCACTGTCAAAACGCTGGAGTGAGGATGCGTGGCAGCAACAGTGAGCGAATTCACCTTCCTGCTGCCTCTCGCTTCAACGCAACTAAGCGGTGAGAACACAGGGCACACGAAGCTATCAGCACTCGGAGCACTCTGTCCCCATAGTAGATCGCTTTCAATATAGGGCCCACGCCATACGCAGCAGCCACCGGAATAGAATGCCCCCCCCCCCCCCCCCCTTCCCTCGGTGGCTTGCGCACGATGGAAGACAGCGCGCTTCTTTTCCGCCTTGCTCCCTTGCGGCTGTGAAATCGAGCCACCTTAGACGGCGAGACTGGCGACGACGTCGGCGAAAATGCGCCTGGAGTGTCCATGTAATTGCTATCTCAATCAAAGAAACGATAATAAACATGGTGAGCCAAGATTGTGTCAATAAAATATTTTTTATTATTAAAAAGGTAGACCACCTCGAAAAAAAGGTTTGCGTAAGAATTTGTCCAAACAGCTCCTAAAATAAGGCTCAATGTACGCGTAGCTATACTTTTCAACTAAATAAACCTAGTCTTCTTAGGTGTGGAGAGTCTGAGACTGTTTAAGCAGGTGCATCTATTTGGACTTGCACAATATGCATTATTGTGCCATATAAAAATGAGGTTGCGCACATCACGAGAAATATATTGCTTAACTAAGCGCCACTTTCTATGACATCATAGTGCTTATAATTTTATTTAAATATTATATCAGGTATTCCATGTTGTTCGAATCCATTGTTTGCATAATGCAATGGTCTTCGACTTGAGGCTTCAACCCTTCCCCCCTCTCCCTTCCCACTTCGAACCAGTTACCATATAACACTGGCATAGTGGGTAAGCGCAATTATTTGAGGAGCAAGCAAGCAAGCAAGCAAGCAAGCAAGCAAGCAAGCAAGCAAGCAAGCAAGCAAGCAAGCAAGCAAGCAAGCAAGCAAGCAAGCAAGCAAGCAAGCAAGCAAGCAAGCAAGCAAGCAAGCAGGGAAATAAGCAAGTAAAAACAAGGTGGCAGTTTTAACTGTTTTACAAGTGTTGCTGCCACTGTAAACGAGTTCACAGTGGAATGAGTCGCTGAAGACTGCTCTCTTTTATTTTATTTACCATATTGTAGAAGAGAAGGCAGAAAAACAGCGCCATTGCGTGAACGCCTTATAGGCATCGCGCATCATGCCAAACAGGAATGTAGCTTAAAAATGTGGGAATGGTGTAAATGGTGGAAGCGACACCACTGGTAGTAGGCGAATACACTCCAGTAATTGCGCTGTCAGCTCCAAAGTAAGCGCACCTAAGAGCGGGAATACAGCTTCTTTAGCCAAGTGCATGGCGTCTTCAGCTGAGATAGCAGCTACGTCTTCGCGCACGTCTCTTGGTACCCTAATTTTTGCTCAGCCAGCTTCGGTTTCATCGCTGTCACACCAACATTTACAGCCTATACAAAGTTCGCTTCTACGTTTCTACGCTTCTACAAAGCACGCTTCTACGTCGATGCGTAGTGCGATCCAACAATTCGCCAATTTTGTTGGTGAACGTGTGACTTGCTTGGCCTGCGTGTCGTTTCAAGGCGGTTGGTCATTGATCTAAAGACTGCTGTTACGCGTGCGAAACCGGCCCACGCCGGCTGACCTTGACCCCGAGATTGCGTCGTGTTGACCGTTTATACGTACCCGATGCTCCACTTTTTTGTTCTTTTACAAACAGAAACACAGAAGGTGAGTGACAGAAAGAAATAATGAAGAGAACCGGGGGAAAGAGACTGACCGATAACGTTACCCCAAGATAAACAGCTTGCTGGAAGACGATAGAATTTATTCAGTGCTCTCCCTTTCATTAGGAATTCGGCGAGGGCCAATTGGCAACGAGACTTTGGGCGAGATTACCGAACAACCGGCTCATCACTCCGTGACTTCCCTTGCCCGGAGATAGCAATCGCGTTTTTCTTCATGTGGTATAGTAGCTCGGTGCCGGCACCAGTATTACTTTATCCGGCACCGCCAAGCAGACTGCTGCCGGCCTGCGGATTGTCGTGCGTCATTTTTTGTCCGAGAAGCAAAAAACAATGCGAGCTTGTGAGAAACGAAAAAAAAGACCAAGGTTACGTCGGCACACGCACACAACTCTGGGAAGCACGGCTAGACAAGGAGGAGGGAGGCAGCGACGGGCCACTTTCGCTCTCTCTATATTGCCCTTTGTCCGAGACGCAACTTTTTCGTTCCCCTTCCGCCACCAGCGGCTGCAATTTTGCTGCTGACATCAGTGACCACGTGCTTACGCAGGTGGGTTCCCTTCCCTTTCTTTTTGAGCTTTTATTTTTCCTGCGTCGCCTCCTCTGGTTTCCAATCCACGTCTTTCGACTCCAGTCACAGCAGACGCGTCTCTCCCGGTGTTCCGGCCGACGTGCCTAAACTTGCACGGTATATCCCCGGCTCATCCGCCCAAACCTGGGAGACTGCTGCCGCATATCGTGCGAGCTTCATAGAGCACCGGAGACATGGAGTCCCTGACCCTGAAGCCGGCGAGCGCCATCGACACTATCCTGGCCCTAAGAGACCCACGGACCAAGAACTGGATTACGCTACAGAACCCCATGTACATCGCGGCCCTGCTGGGCACGTACTTGTACGTGGCCAAGTCCTTCGGGCCGCGATTCATGAAGAACAAGCAGCCGTACTCCGTAAAGCGGACTGTGATGGCGTACAACCTGTTCCAGGTGCTTGCCAACGTGTATTTCCTGTGGCGGATCTTCTATCACTCCTTCTGGGCAGCTGGATACAGCGCCTACTGCCAGGGTCTCACCTACAGCGCTGACCCACACGCGTTGAGCCTGCTCGACTCTCTTTACTGGTACCTGTGGGTGCGCGTGGCCGACTTCATGGACACTGTGTTCTTCATCATGAAGAAGAAGTTCTCGCACATAAGCGTCCTCCACGTGGTGCACCACACCATCGTCGTGTTCAGCGGCTGGATGTTCATGCAGTTCGGCGCCGATGGACAGGTGGTTCTCGGCGTCTGCGTGAACTCGTTCGTGCACATCATCATGTACACGTACTACTTCCTCGCCTGCCTCGGGCCGTCGGTGCAGAAGTACCTGTGGTGGAAGCGATACCTGACCAGGCTACAAATCGGGCAGTTCGTACTGCTCATTGCGCATGCGTTTATCCCCATCTTCGTGGACTGTGGCTATCCTCCCCTTCTGCTCTACATCGCCATCCCTCAGGTCGCACTGGTTCTTGGACTGTTCATTAATTTCTACATCCAGGCGTACAACAGCCGGAAGACGGCATCCGCGGAAAAGGCAGCGAACGGACATTCCAAATACCCTGAAGAGAACTCGTCGTCGGCCGTTCCCACCAATGAAACGGCCAATGGAACTGCTAACGGAACAGCTAGCAGAACTGCCAACGACGCTGCGAAAAAAATAGCCTGACGAAGATACGTGTCAGTGTTTGTAAATAGAAACTTGAAATTCCGAGCGAGAACTGCCAACGCGATGTTTGTCTTTTGTGGGACTGTTCCTTGCAAACGTTGTTCGTTGATGTGCGAGAGTCTCTATAGATATTATTTTTGGCATGTCTTACAGGGTTGTTGCTCATTTAGTGTCAATACGAATTGGCTGACCGACTGTGAAAACGTAATCATGTCGCGCGACTCATGGCTAAATATTCCAAGTATGATGGTTTCCGAAACCACTGGGAAACACTGCATCATTGAAAGCACATCTATGAACGTCGTGTTGTGCTTCTCATATCTAAAAGGCTGTCTATGAAAGCTTACCAGAAGCATTTCTCTTTTATGGGCTTCTGCGGCAGTTGTCCCAGTTCCTTGCGTGATAAGATCTACTAGACCAACAGCCGAATGAAGGTGATGTTCAACTGATCGCGGAAGGTTTGAAATATTAGCCTGTGCAAAAACACTGTGCATAGAACAGTTAGCCCCTTTGATTTGAGCATAAGAGTTGACGTATGCTTCATTAGTTTAGGAAATACAGTACGATACTTTCTTTGTTACACAAGTTCGCGATCCAGAGGCTGCAATGTACCTGCGGTTTTGTTTGAATTGTTTTATATAATTCAATGTTATAATAATGCAATTCAGACATAAAATATGAAATGTATGTCTTTGTATTAGCGCTAGCTCACCATCACAATAATGCCTCCGGCTTTCATTGTTGGTTTCCCGTGACGAAATAAGATGCCTAAGCATGGCATTTATGTTTGTGAAAGTGTATTTGACACTGTTATTAGGGCATCCGTTCACCGAAAAAAGTTGGTTGCCCTCTCCCATACATTAATCTACGCATCGCGGAAACAATTTGCAGAGGCACGTCATGCAATTTTCTCCTCAGTATAACCTGGTCACTGACATCTTTCACTTATGGAGTGGAGACAGCGTAGTAAAGTATGTTCCTATAGCCAAAGAGCGAAAAAAAAAAAGGCTTCCCATGTAGTTATGCTTAAGCTGCGCGACTGGGCAACGTTCCGTATGTCGCCTGATGCGTATTGTGATATATTATTTCTTGCTAGCGCGTGGTATTCCCAACCTACGTAAAAGGGAAAAGACAAAGGATTGTGCACATGTTTCATAATGTAAAATGGGTCGCCAGGTCAGATGTGTAGGAGCGATTGCTCGCACGAATATGCGGGGCTGTCGAAGGACTGTGCGGCCAAGCTCAGATGGGGCTATATACTGGCGTTGCGAGGCTTTACGTCTATATTCAAAAAGCTTTTTTCTTCTTAACCGCTGCTTACCATTGGCTGACCGCATTGGCTAATAAGATGTTCAACATTATGATTGGCTGCAACGCGCTTTTACGAACAGCGTTAGCGTAAGAACTTGTTTCTAATACGGCTTGTCTTACTTTATTACAATGTTAGCAGTTTTGAAGGGAGGGCTCCACAAGTACCACGCCACGACCGCAAAACAATCCCGGTGACGGTTTTGACAACGATAGTACGCCGCACAAATAGGGCCTCTTGTTAACCTTTCATATAAAACGGAAGTCGAGTAGCTTGTGCGACGTCTCTTGCTTTTCGAAAAAAAAAAGAACGCATTGACATTAGCTCCTCCATGGTCCATTGGCATCCCGGTGCTCCTATTAATTAAGCCGACGAGAGCTATATCACTGGTGCACGATAATTTGTTGAGCATTTCATTTACGTGGCATAAGGCCCACGCTCTCAAGGTGTGTGTCATGAAATCTCTCCGCTTTATGTCTCATCCCCGTCCTTGTGCATTTCCTTATGTATTTGTGTATTTACACAATGTCCTTGTGTATTTGTCTGTTGTTCAAATTGTGAATAAATGCATTTTTCTATGCAAATTGGAAGATCAGCTACGACTGATCCAACGAGCTGAGCGGATGGCCCGTGCTAGTGGGGCCTTGGAATAGGGGCACCACCCTGCTGGACAAACTTCGTCTTTAACCCCCTACCCCCTCTGTGGACTGGGGTAGGAGCCTGTCCGGTTTCTGATTACAATAAAGTTTTACTACTACTACTACTATGCAAATTGACTGAGACCTCTTATTTTGTATATATGTAAAACAAATATAGTTTGATTTAATTTGATTTCATTTGAAATCCTGTTTCTCAAACATGCAGAATTTAGAAGAGCACGTGTTGACTAAAGGAGATGTACAGCGCCCAAGTCTGGAATGGGTAATTGTTTTGATAGGCAAGGCACTGTATCACTGTTCACGAACGCTATTACTTATTTCGACATCTTATGACAGAGATCGACGCCGCCGACTTCGCACTCATCAAGATGGTGAAGCGGCTATCGTTGGTAAGCTAAATTATACGCACATTTGCGTGGAGACGCGAATATTAAAAGCTGCTACTTGTAGCTATGCGAAAGACTACCACATTGCTCTGGTCTATTTTAGGATGTACGCGTACGCTGGAATGTTTCATCATTTACAACGTACATGTTCAATAGATTTTTCTGCCCAGATCTGCTGGTATCGGCGGAGCTAGCCTCGTTGACGTCGTTGCCATTAACGTCAGTAGCTTTACAAAAGCGTGCGCGGGGGCTGGGGCAGGGGGGACGGCGCCTAGTTTTTGCTTTTAGAGCACGTAGGACACACGCGTACAATGCCCGCTTTTTAAGAGTGGATCACCCCGTCAGCTACGACGGCTCGCACACCACAGTTGTATCGCTGTGGTCCTTAGCCCTGGTGACAAGCATCCACTCGGAGATGTGGAGTACCGTGCCTGTTACCCCTTCCCAAATCAAGCCCAAGTTCCAGCCGTTCTAATATATATATATATATATATATATATATATATATATATATATATATATTCATTAATTTTAGCGAGTGACCTTTTGCTTCATGAATGTTGCACCTTGAGTATTCTTTGTTTAATTTTTTATTTGTTTAGAACTGACTTCGGTCGGTTATGCTGAGTTTCTTGCTGGGAGAGCTTGCACATACTTGTGAATCAACAGGAAATTATGTTCAGTGATGATGTCGTGATTGGACAAGGCAAACGCAACACGAACGTGACAATGTCGAAGCTTATCATTCTCGAAAATTCAGTCATGACACATGCGTGAGCACGCAATCATTAGGTTTAACGGAAAAAAGAGCGTGTTTATGCTGACCAATTTGTCAGTATTGTGTTTCCTGTTTTCTTTTGTCCCGATTGGTGTTGCGCGCGCGCTGCTTTTCTGTGGAAGATCCGTCGAGAATAGTTGTAAGTCCAGTGCTCGTCCCGTCTAGTTCGTGTCTTTTGTAAGCGTCTGTTCGCTGTGTTTCTGTTCAATCACGAGGGGCCGTTACGTTTCTGCAGAATGGACTCGTTTTAATCTTTATTTTTTAGGTTTATGTAACAACAAGAAGGAAGTGAAGTTCACTGCTGGATAACGGTTTACCGGAGTGTTGAACCTCTACAGACCTAAGCTCCTAACGTCAAGAGGATAGGTTCGTTTTCGGAACATTTAACAAAGTGGCGGGGATGGAACTTTGCAATATAAAACTTCGTAAGACGTTTGTTCAATTTTCATCGAACCTCATGCACGCCCCCGGAAAAGCGTGAGATAAGCTGTATTAGTATCAATCTGTTCGATACCATAAATCAGATGGGTTTGTTGCCGTTTAATGGTCAAGCGTAACACTCAAGCGTCCATTCAGTGTTAGCACACTAAGAGAGAGAGGGAGAGAGAGAAAACACCTCTCAAACACTCACTTCCTTAATGACGTGCTCGCTTCTCTCATACGACGACACTTAAACAAACGCTGCAGTGGATAGAGAAGTTGTAATGACGGAAGAGAAGAAAGAAGATAGATTGCACCCGTCTAATGCCAGCGTATACTTTGAAAACGCGTGGCTTGAAATAACAATGAGCTTGCGTCGCTAAACGTTTCGCCTGTCCGCTCGCAATTGTTCAACGTCCGCGCACCGCTGGCGCAAGGACGGGTACGTCCTCGAGATATGTGCCCAACTTGAAGGCCTTATTATTTTTTTTGTCCTTCCTCCAAGCGAGCGCAATTTCTGCGAATACCCGAGACAACCCCGAATGAAAGCTCTAGCCGCAAAATTTCAGCTCACAATGGGTGTAAATGAACGACCAACATGGCGTTGCGAGCCTTTCTTGGAGGAAAGCTTCATTGTCCGGTCGTCCAAGGGCAACATGTCACCATCGCCGCGTGTGCTGAGGGCGGACTGTAAGACCATCATCCCTCTGCTACGTAGCAGCGGTACCGTGGGCGAACGCATATTAACGCCTGAGGTCGGAACACTTGACGTTTTCCTTCCTCGTTTCTAATCGTTGCCAAATACCCTGCTTGTCGCTCATTTTGGGGAGATCAGCGGTTGTGCAGCACGTCCTAAACGTGCCGCGAGGTGGCAGCCCACTCTGGCTTCCCTGCGAAATCAGTTAAAAGCTCCAGACTGCATTGATGTACCCGTCCGTCCTTTCCGCCACGTCATAGTCGCCATTGTCAGCCCATCTCCTCTTTCAGTGACATCCTCACTATAGATCACACCGCTCAGCTAAATGTCATCTTCTTACTCTTACCTTCACTTTCACCCTCGTCATATGGGCCAAATAAAACTTTTCGCACCACACCGACGGGGGATCGAACTCAATGCGCAGTTGTGTACTCAGTCTGTTAATGGTGGCATTATCGTGCCGCTTTCACGCCTGACAATTTATGTGGGCTTTCGTGCTCAACGCATGTTCCGAGAGTGGCGGGTTCTGTGCATGTATACTCATCTCGCCAAAACGGCATCTCGAAAATATTATAAGCGAATCGAGCTGGCAAATGACAGAACGTTCTTACGAAAGGAAACCTTCGGGAAACAAGTTTCTACAACGGACCCTGAAGGTTACTGATAATTGGAGGGCAAAATTGATTCTCGGATTATGCCATGCACACATCTGGCAAAACAATCGATTTATATAGGGCAGTATCACGTAAAGATTGTTTACCACCGATTCTGTTATTTTCATATTATCCATCGCAATGAGAGGCCGATACCAGTCATTATACGCAGGCGTGGCGTCATTCTAACACATGATGACTGACTACAGGAATGGAAAATGAAAGCGATCGTTTCACAATAGAACCCTTGAGGTCCTTGCCTTCCAGTGCGTCCCGCAACGGCCATTGTCAGTATAGTTAATTAAGGAACCTAAATAAGAAGTCAAGAATTGAGTAAGATACTATTTAACAAAGAAAGACGCACGATTGAAATTTTACGTTTCAGGGCTCGGCCACGTGAAGCCAACAGAGAATGAAACCAAGTTAAATATAGGGTATTTGACTTGTTTTTAATGAAATATGTAAATGATGAAATGAAGGCGAATGAAAGTGGACGAAACAAAAAGAACTTGTTCTAGGGGAGATCGGAACCCACATCTTTGTATTACGCTTGCGATGATTTTACCAATTGAGCTGCTGTGGTGCCGTTTTCCAATCCAATTTCTTTGGTATTGGTGCATGCCTACTATTTAGCCATGGGAGTGTTAGCCAGTGCCCTCACGTATTCTACATTCACCGCTTTGGCGGTGAATGTAGAACACTCTTTCTACCACAGTCATCACGTAGTACGTGCTCACATAGGAGGAAACCGGCCAGTAAACCCCTGTACGCTACCTGAAGGCACTACAGCTGCCGGAGTCGAGACCCTCGATCGCAGTGTAATGAACAAGAAGAAAGGCCAGTGAAGGGCCCGATTTTATTTAGCTGCACCGATCATATAAAGCCAACAGGCAATGAAAACAAGGAACCCATAGGGTAAATTACTTGTTTTAAGTTAATATGTAGAAATGATAGCGTATACAGAGAAATGTAATCGGAAGAAAACGTTCAAGACCCTTTCTTAAAGAAAGATGGTTGAACGCGAAGCAAACTGAATCAATTTCAAAGTCCAAAGCCAACAAAGACGCAACGAACCCAAGAAATGCTGAACTACCCGATGTGATTAATATGTGATTTCATTGCTTGTTTAGGATTGTATTTTTTGAACGTTGAAGTTGAATGAAGACACATTTCGTTAAGTTGCATAGCCTTTATTTCAGGTCATGTAACCGTTGATTACACGCACACAATCACGCTGTCACGGACGACGCTACACTTGCACAGTATTGCCTTGTGATCACTGTGGTAGACGGTCAGAGGCTCTGCCATTGCCGATGCATGGGATCGGCCTTACGGCTCGCGCTTACGTTCGCGTACAGGTGCCCACAAAAAATGTCACAGTTTCGCCCTAAGGGCGAAGCAGTGAAGGCGATAGCAACACAGCAATGTCATACGAAGTAAGGTGAGCGGCTTTGGTAGCAATATGAATTGTAGTAAACATGAGCTGATTAAGTAAGCAGGTGTGCTGCGGCGTAAGTAGACCGACATGAAGAGAGACTCGATGACCACGAGGAGGCGCGTGTGAAACGGTGGTGTTGATGAGAAGCGCTTCCCGTGGGCAGCGCGTGCGAAGGGACACACCTGTAGCGCTGCACTGCCGACCCGGGCAGCATTGCATGTGTAGCGTGCGTTGGAAAATGTGGCCCGACTATTACTAATTGATTGAACAAGCGTGGTGTGAGCGCGCACAAACAAACATGAATAGATCACACTGAATGACTGCAGACAACGACTGTCAAAACGCTGGCAGCAAGCGCATATATACGCCGCAGCAGCGGGCGAAGGTACGTGCGGTCTATCGCTTCAACGGAAACTGAGCGGCGAATGCACGGCGCATAAAGGTCAGAGCCGTGTGGAGATAAGAGACTGTGCGGGCGAGCGAGCGACGAGCGCAGTTGTTGGCAGAGTAGAAGTGCCCCCCCCCCCCCCCCCCCCCCCCCCCCGCGCGCTCCCTCCGGCGCTGGCTTCCCGCTTCCTTGCTTGCGCGTGGGTGATTGAGTGCGTTCCCTCTCCGTGATAGCGCGCGTCCCCGCACGCTTCCGCTCGGGCATACGGCGCGCGGCGAAGATTTTATCTATAGGGAACCTCACGGCGACGGCGATGGCGACGGCGACGACGACGGCAGAAATCCGGTAGAAGTGTCCATATAATTGCTATCGCAATAATAACTCAGAACGCCAGACCGTTGGCCGCTCGTCGGCGGAGCACACCCGCGGAAAAATACAGCCACGGTCTGCGCGTGCGCGGCATCCCTAGCAAGCAAGCGTCGCTCCTTAGCGCATCTAGATAAGCGTTGCCTTGCGTCAAAAAACTTGCGGTTTGTCCCTTTTAGCACTGCGACAACACATCTGGAAGGAGGGGGGGGGGGGGGGGTCGGTGCCTGTAGGCTACAGCGTGCTCGCGCGCTATGCAGCGTAATCTCTAAACGCACGCGTAATCCTTGTGGTGTATTCTCGTCGGAAGCTGCATTCATTCTAGGAGATAGTCATGCTTTCTGGATAGCTTGTCTGGATGGAACTCATGAGCGTTTATAACTGAGTGGTGAACGGTGAGCTTACCATGCTCTACTTTTCAATATACCGAATGTCTTGCATATGTGAGTTCATTATTTCGCCTAAAGAAACTATGAATTCATAGGTTATCTTTCATATGGGCGAGCGCCACGGCTCGCCTATAATAGCACTGCAGCATACTTTCAACCTGATTATCGTGTTGCGCGATGTATTTTAGTTCTTGTTCAATTGTATTACGAGACGCATTTACTACTTGGGAATAAGATAAGAACTTTGACTGTAACACGACGGCTCCTTTAACAAGGCTGACCGCGTGCAGTAATAAATGTTTCCAAAATGACATCGGACGGCGTATTCCAACACGCCAATTTCATGCACAGGAATTAATTTTATGCATGTGGCACTATAGTAAAGGTATCTTCAATGCTTCGCAGTAACAATGAACATCGCCTAGTACGCTACTTATTTACGAAATCCGGCCGTTTCGCTGAAGATTTAGTAGGGAGTACTCTAACATTTGATCGCGTGTCTGCATTGGTTGGCGCAAACATTCAATTTTTTGTTCAGTGTGGTGATACGTTGCTAATCAAGGGGGTGTTCAGCTGTGTGAGTTAAATGCGTATGAAAAAAAATTCAGTGGGGTCCCATATCGATTGCTAAGACGACTTTGACGGCGAAAGCTTTAATGTGTTGACGCCGTTTCATTTGCGATTGTTTGCTTATTTCGGTTAATTAAATAATAACTAATAATTGGTCGTAATTCGGTGTAATTATTTTCTTACTTGCTGTTACGGAGTCTTGAATTGATCCTAATTAGTAGGTACTACTCTTTGGAACTCTTAATTAGTCTTAATTTGGCGTGACAAGTCTTATCACGGAGTCTCGAATTGATGTTAAGTAGTCTCTATTACTGTTCGCAACCCTTAATTAGTTTTAATTATTCGTAATTATTCTTAGTTACTTAGTAATTCACTTTAGCACAATTTAATAACGGTGTCGTATGATGTCCGTGTATTGGCCTTGTTAATTACCCTAATTACTCTTAATTAGTCGTTGGGACACTTGAATTCCTCTTAATTACTTTTAGCCCCTTGGTGCTTAATTCAATTTTACATGCTTTATTGAACGGTAGAGGTGTAGTACGCCGCTTTCTGATTTTTGCTACCGCAAGTGTTGTAGACGATGGTCACATTCCGCGAATGAGCCAGTTAATCCTTTCGCTTTAAAATGCGCCGATACACAATAACGCGCACGCGCGAGCGCTTATGCTCCATCGCGTGCACACGCGCGCACACAGCGCTTTAGAGACCGCATCCCCACAGCCCCCCTGTGACAACGCTAAAAGGCCCCCAACGCTTTTCTTTTGGAGCAAGGCAACACCTATTTAGATGCACTGGGGAGCGAGGTGAGCTTACTGGGAGACCACGCATGCGCAGACCCCGGCACTACTTTTTCACCGGCGTGCTGCGCCGAAGAGCGGCCACCGGTACGGCGTTCCGAGTTATTAGAGAGGTTTAGCTTGTCCGGTAATCAGGTAAACGCGGGCGGTCCGGGCGTTGGGGCGTGTTAGCGAAACCGTAAACGTGAGTGGCCTGTACGGTGCTGCCACCTGGTGGCGCAGAGCTCAAACTGACAAAAACAGCTAATATTGCAGCAACCAAGTGTATATTCTACTTCGCTGCTGGTGTAAATTTTCGGCAGCAACACGATTACGCCACTGCCGAAAACTTACCCCAGCAGCGAAGTAGAACACACTTGGTTACTGCAATATTAGCTGTTTTTGTCAGTTTGAGCTCTGCTCCACCAGGTGGCAGCAGCATACAGGCCGCTGACGTTTACGGTTCCGCTAACACGCCCCAACACCCGGGCCGCCCGCGTTTACCCGATTACCGGACAAGCTAAACCTCTCTATTTTGTGGGCACCTGTACGGCAGCCCCTTCTGCTGTGCGCTGCCCCTGCGGCCTGCCCATTGTCATGGCCGGGAATGCGATGCAGGTATATACAGTTCGTCTGGGTAGTGTGGCGTTGCAGTTCCCATTGTTCTTATCGGTACAACTGCGAACTTGTAAACTGTAGTGTTAGATACGTATGTCGTGCGCCGTTCTATTGTGTGCGCAGATGCGCAGATAGTTCCATTGTGTAAGTTGGCTTTTCTGCAGTGCATTTTCGGCGTTCACGAACGAATGAGTGATACATAGAAAGCCTCGGTTTAAAAACTTGTCGTGCAGAAAGAAATCGAACCCAGGTCTTCCCCTTACGTGCTACAGAAAATTCTGAGCGGGCATTTATCACCACCACAGTGACTCGCAGGCCCGCAGACTGCAGGAAGCAATATAGTGCCCTGCGCCGTGCTATCTATGCTGTTCTGCCTCTGCTATGTCGCAAAAAACCACAGGTCCTGTCCAGTCCATCCGAGGGCTTTGCGTTTGTGTCCTCATCATTGCGCTTCTTATTTTGTGTTGTAAAAAGTAACGATGGAAACCAATTTGCATTTGTATGATTTGTATCTACCTTTAGCCCATACGTCCGCTGTGACCACTGACCACTGAGCCGGCTGTGGTTGGGACTGGCCTACACGAAGGCTTACACTACATTAATTGGAATGACCGACAGTGCTGTGCACAACGACTGCGGCAGTGCAGAGAACATCGGGCATTTATTGGGCAGCTGTCGTCGATTTCAGTCGCAAAGCCAAACACTCTCTATGGTATTGCGAGGGCTGGACGACCGGGCGTTGCCCATGCAGGCGCTACTCGAACACAGTCTCCATCGCTCATCGGCCCACGAGGTTCTGAAGGCACTTTTGTGTTTCTTGAGGGGAACTGGCCTGTGTGAATGCCTTTGACTTAGTGGTACTACTAAGTGATTCGTTATGAGAAAAAGGAAAGGTTGACGCTATCTTCTCCAGCCCTTGAGGGAGCACGGCTCAGCGCCAGCATGGAGGGGAGAGTGGGAGAAAAGGAGGTAGGAGAGAGATAGGTGTAGATGTCACCATGGCAGGAGCTAAGCAAATCGGCAGGCAGAGACACGGTCTCACCGGCCGGGGGTAGGGGCCTTGCCTGCTAGTGTCAGGCCTGGTGCAGACAGCCAATCAAAGGCCGAGTGGTTGGGCAGCTCTGGAAGGCCTGCGGTGGAAGAGAACAGCACACATGGATAGCCTTGTGTGCTGGGGGTGTTTGGTAGTTGTCGAGACCCCCGACGAGTCGAGGTACTCAACCACGCTTAGCAGGGCCGAGAGGTGGTTTCGGCGGGGGAAGATGATGTCCTCCTGTCTGGTGGTAGGAAGCCCCAGGCGGCGGATCTCCTGTAGGAGCCGTCCTCGGGGTTGGCTGCGCGCCGGCAGGCCAGCAGAAGGTGCTCCAGCGTCTCTGGCTCACCGCAGGAGGCACAGGCGGGGGAAGTGGTGAATCCAAGTCGGTAGCGCCGTACTGCTGTTCAGCAGCAGCCAACCCTCAGCCGAAGCAGGAGCAAGGTCTCCCACCGCGTGAGGCCGCACTGCGGGAGTTGCAGTGGGGGGTAGCCCAGGGACACATGCTTGCCGTGGTGGGAAGCCTGGTGAAGTCTCCGGCTATGACTGCCTTGCTCAAGGGGGCGGTACCGTGGTGGGCGCTTTTGGCCAGGGCATCAGCTTCCTCGTTGCCCGGGATGCCTACGTGGGCAGGAATCCAGTGCAGGGACACCGGACAGCCTGCATCCTGGGGTGCCGCCTGCCGGGTTGAGAGGAGGGCGACACCCATGCTCGCCCTCTCCGGTCTCTGTAGGCTGAGAAGAGCTGCCTTTGAGTCGCATAAGATGGCTGCTGGTGTGCCCGAGAGTTCCTCCGTGAGCAGGTCGACGGCGAGGTAGAGGCCTGCCACCTCCGCTGCAGTGGAGCTCGCATGTGCCGGAAGGCGACACTGCTTACTCTTCCGCAGGGCAGGTATGATGCAGGCCGTCATCGCCGAGACTGTGTCGGGAACCACCGAGCCATCGACGAAGACCTGCAGATGATCTTGAAGGTCCTCGTGGAGGAGAGAGGCTGCCGTCCCAGCTCGAATTTACCCCGTCTTTCCTTCATCTCTCTCTCATCTTTCTATTCCCCCATTCCCTTCCCTCGTCATAGGGCACATTTCTATTTAGCATCCTTGCCTTGTGTCTTTATTTTCTCCTCCTGACCACTGAGTATTTTGCTCTCACAGTGGCAGATTGTCCGGTGTCTAGAGTGGTACACAGCACCCACTGCCCCGCACTATCACGTGGGCAAGTGCACAGACGACGTGTGATTATTGATCACAGTCGCAAGTGTGACGTGCAGGGCTGTCGGCCTATCTCAGCAGAAAAGCAACATGTCCATGGTAAAAGCGACATCAAGCCACAGCCGTTAGAACAGAGTTTATTCACCTTTCTTTTCTTCGCACCAGTTTATTAGCACAGGGTCCATAGGGGGGACAGGTCTTCAAGTCAGGAGCCAGTGAACAACGTTACTAAATTACCTCTTTCAGTTTGCAAACTCCGGCGCCGCGGATGTCACCCTTCCCTGTACCGCCGAGCGGGGGCACGCTCGTCACCGTTTGAGCGGTTTGACGGAGGTAACGGTGGCGTCGGCCGGTGTCGACGGTGCCTACTGCCTCTTGGCCGCCACGCTGGCCAGTGGCCGGCGCACCGACTGGGGAGGAGGGGGGCAGGTTCGGAGGCTCTAACCTCGCCCCCTGAGGCCGAGTTAACCCCCCTTTTGTTTAACCCCTTTTCTTTCCTTGCGCCTTTGAGTACTGCAACTAAGATGTACGTAAGACGCGCAATCGTCTGCACACTCGCAAACCTGCGAAAAAAGCGAATTTTTTGACAATTTCCCGTGAGGAAATGGAAATTAGTGCTGTTTCGATGGTATTGGCAAACTAAGGCAAACTGTCAACCCCCCTCCCTGGCAGAGATCCTGGGTGCACGCTACTGACGCTGGCGTAGTCAACGCAGCGTGGCCTTGTGCCGGGTGTTTCTTTTATTGCGATAGCAATTATATGGACACTTCAACCGGATTTCTGCCGTCGTCGTCGCTGTCACCGTGAAGTTCCGTATAGATGAAAGCTTCGCCGCGCGCCGTATGCCCGAGCGGAAGCGTGCAGGGACGCGCGCTATCACGGAGAGCGAACGCACTCAATCTCCCACGCGCAAGCAAGGGGGGGGGGGGGGGGGGGCGCACTTCTACTGTGCCAACAACCGCGCTCGTCGCTCGCCCGCACCGTCTCTTATCTCCACACGGCTCTGACCTTTGTATGCGCTGTGCATTCGCCGCTCAGTTTCCGTTGAAGCGATAGACCGCACGTACCTTCGCCCGCTGCGGCGTATGCGCTTGCTGCCAGCGTTTTGACAGTCGTTGTCTGCAGTCATTCAGTGTGATCTATTCATGTTTGTTTGTGCGCGCTCACACCACGCTTGTTCATTCAGTTAGTAATAGTCGGGCCATATTTTCCAACGCACGCTACACATGCAATGCTGCCCGGATCGGCAGAGCAGCGCTAGAGGTGTGTCCCTTCGCACGCGCGGCCCACGGGAAGCGCTTCTCATCAACACCACCGTTTCACACGCGCCTTATCGTGCTCATCGAGTCTCTCTTCATGTCGGTCTACTTACGCCGCAGCACACCTGCTTACTTAATCAGCTCATGTTTACTACAATTCATATTGCTACCAAAGCCGCTAACCTTACTTCGTATGACATTGCTGTGTTGCTATATCACATTCATTGCTTCGCCCTTAGGGCGAAACTGTGACATTTTTTTTTGCCTTCAACAAATTTATTAACGTTGCTTTCAATTGAGTTACGCAGTGATCGCTATCCCTGTGAGTCTCAGCGAGATCTATAGACGCAGCTCGTGTGGCGTGTGCTCCCGCTGCAACTAGAATGCACTTTTTCTCCCGGGATTTTAACCATCGATTAGAAAGCAAGGAAAAGATGGCTGTAGCAAACTAAAAAGCGCTTCTTTTGTAACTTTCGCTTTTGAAATGTGATTCCCAGTTTATGTTTGTTGCATTGTTCACAAACTTGACAGTCACTTTAGCATACGCTAAAGAGAATTAATGCGAAAGCGTGCGCGCTCTCGAGAAATTTAATACATAACTTGACAGTCTCATTCGAAGGCGTCATGAGTTTAAAAAATCAAATTAAATTCTGGTGTTTTATATGTTCCAAAACCACGATATAATTATGAATCACTCCGTAGTGGGGGACTCCGGGTTAAGTTTGGCCACCTTTAACAAGCACTTACTTCCTATTACTTTTTCTTTCCCACCAAAGGCCGTGATTTCGAGTACCTTAATTAAGTGTGCCATAATGAACTTCTCCCTAATTAAACCAAAGGTCATGGGTTCGAGTGTCCTAATTAACTATATCTTGATTAAATGCGCCTTAATTAACACCAATGGTTGAGGATTCGACTACCCCCAACGGTCGTGGGTCCGCGTGCCACGATTAACTATATACTAATTAACTGTGTCTTAATTACCTTTCCCTTAAGTAATACCAAAGGTCGTGGGTTCGAGTGCCTTAAGGAACGTTAATTAAGGTAGAGTTAACTAAGGCACTCGAAACCACAACCTTTGTTGGTGGCACCATGAATTTAGGTGCCGTAACACCGGACGTCGGATTTTTCGGCCCATGAGCTACCTACGGTTTTCGCCCTAATAAATTGTTTTCAATTTGACTTGTGTCGTTCTCGTCGTCTTTCCCGTTTTATAGCATTTAAAACGGCGAGCTTTCACTGAAGTACTTCGGTATCTTGCTTTTAAAAAACGCGGCGTATCCTGGCATTGAGTGCTCTCGAACAGACGAGTGGTTCTAGGTTTCAATATTTTCGGCGGCATCAGATACTTATGTTCCGTGACCAACCGTAAACACGTAATCTTATATAGAACTGAATTAAAAAGAACTGAACCCAATTAATCTTCACAGCTGAATGGATAAGAGTCCCGCATAGCACGAGCTAGATTGAGGCATCTCAGTCACATCTCTGCCCTGTGGAATCGATCTAGTGGCTGAAAGGATACTCTAGTTGCACAATCGAAATAACGTTTGCACACAATCTCGGAAATAACTCCCATTACACAGAATTAACTGCGCAAATTGCGTTTAACGCAGAGCGCAGGCTCCGTAACCATGATGCGACCGGGCCAATGTAAAGTCCCTATATAAGAAAAGTACCGCCATCTACTCTTTCCTCAGCCGCCTCCTCTCCTAAAGCGCTTGCTTTTTTTCTTTACTTTTTGCTTGCGAAAGCCAAGTCGACGGTGGCGCACCTAGAAAGTCCACGTTGAAGCTTTCAGGCCGGGCGCGCGCCGCCGCAACCGCCGGCGACTGCGGCTGCGCAGAGGACTTTCAACATGGCTCTGAGGCGGAAAAAAAGAAACTATAATAAAGTGAAAAGCGCGCGCTATCATCGTCCAATCGGAGATACAGGAGAGAGAGAAGCGGCGTTTATCAAAGGATGGCGGTACTTATATAGGGACTTTAGGCCAATGGCGTCGGAAGCGCCACCTCGCGAGCGGGAACCGAAAGGGGCCACGTTTTGCCGCTGCATCCCGGCGGAGTTTGCAAACTGGCAGAGTATTCTAGTAACGGTGCCAGTGAATGCATAGGCGGCTGTTCGTGACACACGTTGAGTTCCTGCGTATGTTTTTGCCAGTAAAACTGGATACTGACTACCACGGTCGTTGCCAAGAGCCCATAAACTAAAACCATTCCAATCTATTTTACTGCAATCTACTGACGTCCAATTTACGTAACCGCCGATGCAAGGATCGGGTGGTGACTCGTAGCGTTGTTTGATTCTCCCGATAAATCGCTTTCCTCGGATATAGGAGATCGCTTTTGTTTGATTTCAAAACGAACAGCATATCTACATTGACAAGTTTTTCTTATCTAATTGGCTGACAAGAGGTGAGGAGCACACCGAAGCGCAGATGATGTCGTTGGAGTAGATAACCAGATGAGGAGGTTGATGTCCGCGTTTGCAATTGGCATGCTTCCGCTTGCTTAGCTTGCGGTGGATGGTTGAAAATTGCGGCGGCGTGCAACGGAAGGTTAAAAATTTGTGGGGAGGGAGAAAGAGGCGCCTGTGGAGGCGATAGGGTTCTAGGCTGTACGGTGTGTAGCGTGAAGTGTACAGAGCTGGTTCAGGGAGGTCGGTAGTCTGGCGTAAAGCTTCACAGGCGACCTGGTTAGCCCATCCATTCCCCCACAACCCCGCTTCACTAGGAATCCACACAACCTCCACCGGTGTGCGTAAAGAATGTGTTATGAGAGAGGCAAGTGGGGCGGGAAGCGTTCCTTGCAGAAGTGTGCGACAAGCGTCCTTCAAATTCGTAAATAGATCGGAGGTTGTAAAGAATTCGGAGGTAGATGACGGAAAGCTGCAGCCAGGGCATGCAACTCTGCTATCATATGATCAGAAGAAGGAAGCAGTTCGCGGTGAACTATAGTTAAGGACTGTGAAAGTACGATGACAGCGGAGCCGCAGGGAGATGCGCTGGCTTCCGTGAAGAAACAGGGATGCGAGGGATGAGTGGAGGCGCACGCGTCGACGAAGAGGGGCGACATTTAGAAGGCTTTGTATAGCAGCCGGGAGTACTGAACGAGGCGTAGTAGAAACCGCAGAGACGGAGTAGCTTAAGCGCTCAAAGATAGTTTGTCTTTGTTGGGTAAGGCCTATGCGAAGCTCTTGATTGCGTTTATGAAGGGAGAGAATCTCGTAGGTCTTGTGGCAAACGCGCCTCTGGATCAGAAGTGATGTGCTGGTGCTGACAAGGAGACCTAAGGCTAGCTTCATGGCCTTACGTAATTGGGCATCTAATTTGCTTATCTCGATGGAGCGCAGGTTAGTATAAGGGAGCTGATTAATAATTAATTAATTAATTATGGGCTTTTACGTGCCAAAACCCCGATATGATTATGAGGCACGGCTTAGTGGGGGACTCCGGAATAATTTTGACCACCTGGGGTTCTTTAACGAGCACCTAAACCTAGAACACGGGTGTTTTCTAATTTCGCCCCTAACGAAATGCGGCCGCCGTGGCCGGGATTCGATCCCGCCACCTCGTGCTTAGCAGCTGATAGCCAAGGCAATAAACTAAAAGGGAATCATGAAGACGAAGCATGTCAGGTTCTTCGATGCCTCGGAAGCGCGAGTATAGCCGATGCATCATGTGCAGCACTTGCTCCCCTTGACGGAGAACGTGTTGCAACGCTGCAGCAGGACTTCCGTCGCTCTGAATGTAGAGGCTGAGAACTTTTATGCACAGTGGCTGTGGGACACCAACCCCAGCAGGTGTCACTTGTATAGGTGGAGGCAACCACCGAGGCTGGTGCACAACGAGAAGTTCCGTTTTCTCTGTTGAACAGGTTAGGCCAATAGCGCTAGAAGTTGAAGAGGAAACATCGAACGCGTTTTGTAAGGTGTCCTGAATTTTACCAGGGAAGCCAGAAACCATCCAGGTAGTAATATAGTCGGCATATTTACTGTAATGGATATCCGACAGGGACGACAGAGACCGATCGATGACACTTATTGCCAAATTGAAGGGAGAAGGAGAAAGAACAGAGCTCCGAGGAATACCTCGCTGCGGATGTGGAAATGTGGGTGATGGAGCGGCGTGTGCTAGTCGAAGGGAGTAGGTCAGTGCCCGAAAAAGAGCGCGGACATCATTGTAAACGCGGGCACCGCACTTTGTGCGGGCCAGTTCTCGGAGCACATAGGGTCGTGAGTCACGTTGTGGAATGCTTTCCTTAGATCTATAGCGAGAATAGCACGAAGTGGGACAGTGCTCTATAAGTACGTCATTATAGATCTGAAGAAGAGCATACTACGTAGAGATATGTGCGCGGTAACCTATGAGGGTATGTGGTAAGTACCTAATGTTGTCCAAGAATGCTGTGAGTCGAACACGTATGATGCGCTTCATGAGTTTTCGAGCGCAAGAAGTGAGAGAGATGGGTTGCAAGGATGCAATCGAAAGTGTTTTGACAGGTTTAGGAATGAATATGATTTCAGCATGCTTCGATTCCTGGGATATGTATCCCTCAGCCCATGCATGATTGATCTGCTCGAGGAGAAAAAGTGTAGAACGCGATAGTGTTATCGGGACCCGTTCGCATCGCATCGTTCACATGCGGCAAGTAGGCTTCATTCACTGCAACACTGAACGTGGGAATGCCAGCTTACAAAGACCAAGCTTACACTGGTCCCCTTAAAGTCGGCTTCACTTTTAAACTGAAATGCATTGCTGGAAAGACATTTTTTTTCAGTGGCAATATAAGTGGTCTTATATTAAAATGTGAAGGCCCTCGGACCTTTCTTCATTATTTTATTAATTGTTTGCTATTGCCCTGACTCGCGCAGGTTTGCTAGAAATGCTGGAAAAGGGGTTTGGGTTTTAGTTTCCTCGTAGCAGAATTAGGTTTTCTCGTACATTCAAATTACAATCCGACGCAGATTGGTAAACAATCCGACGGCGAATCCGACGCCGATTGTTAAAGTCGTACTTTACCATTTTTTCTGACGGATTTCACTGTGAGAAATTCAATTTTTGTTCACCAAACCTTGCACCACGTGGAGGGCCTGCGCGGTGGATGTGGTTGATCACACGCCGGTTGCCGACGCCGGATTTTCTGCGACACGGGGCCATAAACGCTATCGCGTTAAAAGGCAGTCGGCCTCAGGTTGCGGAGCTGCTTGTTGGTAATGCCATCAGAACCCGGGCTAGTGCTCGCACAGAGTTCGGCGACAGCTCGACGAAGATCTGAAAGTATGATTGGGGCCAACAGATGTGAATGAGGATCGTCCGGTCTGTAATAGTCTGCGTACTCGGGGTTATCGGGTGGTGCGAGATAAGTTGAACGGAGATCTGTATACAGAGCGTCTAATGTCAGGTAGTTGTCAATAAGTTTTCGTAGAGGATGGACGCTAGCTGTCCGAGTGGATTGAAAGTCGAGGAGAGCCTTTAGAAGTCGCCAAGCGGACCCTAAATGGAGCCTCTTTTTAGGGGCGAAGCTCCTTATAGCGGCACCCGTTCGTCCCCGTCGTAGTAGGTAGCCACGTCTAGTTTTATGAATTGCTCAATAGATGGCGTTGTGTGTCCCTATATGTATGTATACCCATATATACATATATATATGTATATGTATAGTATAACCGGAAGCCAACTTCCGCTTCCGGTTTCACTTCCGCTTCCGCTTCCGTTTACACTTCCGGTTCCGCTTCCGGTTCCGGTTCCGGAAGCCAGCTTCCGGCTTCCGGAGAACGCTTCCGGCGTTTTTCTCTCTCGTCCCTAGCTAGGTGGGCTGCGGTGCACAAGGGCGTTCGTTCCCGACGCGCGTTCTCTTGCTCTCGTTACCGACGCGCGCTCTCTTTCTTTCTTGTCCGTAGTAGGGGCGCTGCGGTGCACAAGGGCGTTGGTTCCCGACGCGCGCTCTCTTTATCTCTGGTCCGTAGCTGTGGTTTACCCGAATGATCCCCCGGTGCTTCGCCCACTCATCATCATTCACTTCGTGGATATGCTGTGATTTTTTTGAGCTGATCACGCACGGTGTGCCACTGATTCCGAGTGAGATAGAATGCCCAATGGTTTCAAGTGTTTATAGTTGGCAGATCGATGTCAAAAGGCTTTGACAGTGTTAAATTTTTTGATTATACGCAAATTAATTCGTGTCTCCCCGTCAGCTCCGAGCAGCCAGTTCCAGAGCGATCAGCGGGCATACATATTCTATTCCTTTCGAAACGGGGCAGTTTCCGGCTAATGGCAAAAAAAAAATCCACTTTGTTCAGCATAATAATACATGTTTATAATGCGTAAACGTCACTTTGACGTGGCTAGTTTTTGTGGTTTCGTGACGTCGAGCGGTAAGAAAGGTGAAGTGGGTGGAGGCTGGAAGCTTTTAACCAATAGCGGTGTCCTGATGATGAAAAAGGTCTAATCGTACATATTAAGTGTGTACACATCATATCAGATGGGGAGTCCTTGCGGTGTTCGTGACGTCGCGTGACAGACGGGGAGAGGGGGAGCCCAAAATGTTTTTGACCAATCATGGAGGGCTGATTCCAGCAATGGAATAGAAGCAGTTTGGTATAGTTTTACGGTATCATCATCATCATCAGCCTATATTTATGTCCATTGCAGGACGAAGGCCTCTCCCTGCGATCTCCAATTACCCCTGTCTCGCCCTAGCTGATTCCAACTTGCGCCTGCTAATTTCCTAACTTCATCACCCCACCTAGTTTTGTGCAATCCTCGACTGCGCTTCCCTTTTCTTGGTATCCATTCTGTAACTCTAATGGTCCACCGGTTATCCACCCTACGCATTACATGGCCTGCCCAGCTCCATTTTTTTCTCTTAATATCAATTAGAATATCGACTATCTCCGTTTGGTCTCTAAATCCACACCGCTCTCTTCTTGTCTCTGAACGTTAGGCCTCAGAATTTTCGTTCCATCGTTCTTTGTGCGGTGCTTAACTTGTTCTCGAGCTTCTTTGTTAACCTCCAAGTTTCTGCCCCATATGTTAGCCCCGGTAGAATGCAATGATTGCAGACTTTTGTTTTCAACGACAGCGGTAGGCTCCCAGTCAGGATTTGGCAATGCCTGCCGTATGCACTCCAACCCAATTTTATTCTTCTGTAAATTTCAGATGAAAGCACATTGAGTGGATAGAAGTTGTACAAACAGGTATAAATTGCCTCAGAAAGGGTTGACAACATTTCAATAGGTGGACATAGCTTTATACAAGGCGGCTTTGTCATCTTCCACAGGTTAGGTTTAACTAAAGCCCGTAAAGCCTAAGCTGTCGTCGGCGGCTGCTGTCTGTAAAGGAAGAGACTGAAAAGAAAACGAGCGCTGTCATTTCGCGTTTCTAGGCATTGTGGGGGGAAGAACGTAGTCGGGGGGGGGGGGGGGAGGCATGACAAAAGGGCGGAGATTGGAGGAAGGGGATAGGTGGCAGTAAAAAGGAAGAGAGAGAGAAAAAAAAGGAGAGGTTGGGGTGCTGGGTAGGGTGGGGAAGCGAGGCCTGGGAGAACTGGTAAAAAACCATAGGTGTAGGCGGTGCGCATTTGTGGTTTAAAAATGGACAGCACCGGTCGGTCAGCGCGGGAGCAGTTAGAGAGACCTGAGTGGCTCAGTATCGACGCGGCCGGAATTTTTGTTTAGGTATTAAGATAGCGACGTGGAGTCTGTGAGAAATCACGGGGGAGCCATGGGAAGAAGACACGGTGGAAATAGAGTGGGTTGGTCTTTAAGGGGACGTTAACCTCAGTAGATCGCAGATGTCGCGATTCCGCGGCCTCTGCGGCTGATATTATCGATACATCGAATAGCAGCAAGTCAGAGGACGCTGTCTTTTCGTCTGACTTTGAGTCTGAAAGCGACGACGACGCAAACCAGCTCGGAACATCGGAAGCCGCAGCCCGGCACGCCAAAATGTAGTAATGCAGTTAAAGTTTTCTAGCGAAATATCTGTTCAATGAAAAATTTTGATTTTTTTCGGAGCTAGTGCCTAATAGACGGTAATGCATTTGGTATATCTCATAATTTTCGTAACATTTTTTCTTAGTAGATACAAGCGTGGTTTTACAAACTTTGTTCAATTTTATCGCACAATCTTGATTTCAACAATTTATCTTTTTTATGACATGAATCTCGTTAATAAAATTTTTATGCGTGAAAAGTGCATTCATTTTGATTGCCGTTTATGTATTACAATAAATATTGAGTGCATTAGTTCCTTCAGAAAAAAAAAACATCTGCCGTAACATACAAAAAACACAAATTTTGCCCATGGTACGGGAAATAGTTAAAGCCGATGCGCTCCGACGCGCCCGGCATCTGATGACGCTCGCCCGCGTGCCGGTAACGTCGGAATATAAACGCGCCGTAATGCGCTCTGACGTAGAGGTCGTCGCGATGTCAAACGTGGCATAGCCGCTGGGACATTCAGCCGCCGCAAAGCTATGCCGACGTTTATGACATGTCGGGGGGGGGGGGGGGGGGGGCTATAAAGAAAGAAAAAAAAAGGAAAAAGAAAACGAAGGACATGCGCAAGACAGACGAGGAAGGGGTCAGGTGTTCATGGGAAAAGACTCATATATAGCAGGCTTTTAGAATGCTTTGCATAGAAGCGTGGAAAGACGTAAAATATTAAACTGGGGTGCTGGGGAGAGAAGAGCTGCAAAAGGGGGAATACGGGAGATTAAGAATCGAGGTTAGCTGGTTGTATAATGTATTTTTCATCTTTGTTATAGACATGAAAATTTCGGAATCATTTAGCGATCTGAGTTGTCCCGTGCAAAAATTAATTCCCGTGGGGTGTAGGCATTTAAAGTAGCGTATGAGGTATGAATCTGTGTATTTTTTATTGATTTGATATAAGGAGATGTTGACGCACAAATAAGGTGCCGGCTACTCCTTAGCTCTTGAATGGGTCTAACCTACAACATACAGGTTCAACATACAAGAGAACACGTCAAACAACCTTCTCATACCGGCACTAGAACATAAAAAATACTTGTCAAGCAACGTTTTCACAGTAGCACTACAACGTAAAAAATACGCGGTACACTACAATAAAGAAGTTAAACAACTCCACGGCACTGCAGAAGAAAGTCTCAAAAATACAAATAATAATGTCACCTAACAATACAGTCTCCAATCAACGGGTGGTGCACATATCGTGTAAATGCATTATCACATATAGTCAGAACAGAATAGTCAACACAACATAATCCACAAACACATACACATATACAGCGAGGTTGAAATAAAAGGAACATTATAAGCCTTAATAATGGCCAACAATGCCACTGTCTTTGAGAAAACGTTTTAACGCTTTTAAAGCACTCTTTTGCAAGGCCGTTGTTGACCAAGGGCCCAAAAGTTTCCGTAAACTTAAACGTCTGCGGTCTAATGTCATTAGAGCGTCTTGGCGTCTTGGTGTGTCGTGATGTGGGCAATCTACAAGAGGTGATGTATATCTTCATAGACAAATCCACAGTCACATTCGGGGGTTTCCGCACGCCCAATTCTATGTAAGAAATGTTTTGTGTAGGCAGTGCCTAGCCTTAATCGATGAATAAGGGTTTCCATATTTCGGTCTAATGACAACAGAAATTTGAATTCAATAAGCGGATTGATATTGTACAAATCAGAGCTCTTAGAATTCTGGTCAAACCACGTGTTTCTGTTGCCCTTATAATGCAGTGTAATTCATTTTTTGATATTGGTAGCGAAATCACATCATCTTTGAGGTGTGCTTGTCGAGCTGCTTCATCGGCTGCTGTGTTGCCAGGAATGTTGTAATGTTCAGGTGTCCACTGGAATCTTATTTCATACTTCGCTTGGCTTGCCTTTGTGAGGTCTCTAAGTGTTTCATATATTATACTATCACTGATTGTTTTTGCTCTTTGTGCTGCAGAGTGACATTTGTGCCACCTGTGAATCGCTGAAAATTACCCATTTTTGCGCATCTCTTACTGAAGTTATAAATTTTACCGCACGTAGGATTCCGAATAGTTCAGCCGTTGTGGACGAAGTTGCACGAGATAACTTAAATGATTCTATTTCATTGAGGTGCGGTATATTGAATGCTGAAGTTTACGAGGTTGCTGCACTGGAGCCATATGTATTGACGTGTATGTATCCTGAATACCGCATATTTATCTGGTAAAGTGCTAGTTGTTGAGCAGCTTGAACGCACATGTCTCTTTTTCTGAATATCCCATCTACTGACAATTCGATTTTTGGAAGGGAAAGCAGCCATGGGGGTATTCGACATCTGAGTTCCAAAACTCATTTCCTGGCAATATATAAAGATTTTCTTGAATTTTTTCACTAACATAACTTCTAACTCGTTTCATTATGTCTAGCGCCAATGGGTGGCTTTTATGCTGTGTTTGAAGACTGAAAATAATGCCGGCATGTTTCTGTAGTTCTCATAACTGGAAACGGTGATTGGCGAGCCTCAGCTCGGAAACTAGACGGCTTGAAGTCGCTCGTGGAACTCCTAGACATATGCGTAGTCCTCTAGCTAAAAGTCTTTGAAGTCACTCTTCTTACGTGTCGGAAAGTCCGTGTAAGATGGGTGTGGAATACGCAATTTTTTTGTGGTATTAATGCATTGTAAACAGTCAGCATGGTCGATATTGATCTAGCCCATGATGTACCACCAAGTATGCGAAGTACATGCAGTAACTATCGCATTGACCTCGTTTTCGAGTTTTTTTTTTCTATGTGGGGTGCCCAGGATTGCTGCGGATCCAGTATTATTCCGAGAAATCGATGCTGTGTGACTATCATTAGAGGTTGTCCTTCCAGATTAAGAGCGAAATTTTTAACTGCCTCCGAGGGAAGCGCAAAACAGCTGTCTTCGCGTGTGATAGAACCATTCCTCTATCTCTCAAAAAGTGGTTAATGATGACTTATGCCGTCTTGCAAATGCCATCTGAAGTAATCGAACATTAGTCCCAGATGTCCAAATATACACATCATCTGCATACAGTGAGAACCTTAACTGTGATGGCAGTCTTCTTGCTAAATCAGCCATGACGCAGTTAAAAAGATAAGGCCTGAGTACGCTTCCCTGTGGTACTCCCTGGTTGACAACATGTTCAGCACTCTTTCCTTTTCTCGTCTGAACAAATATGTTGCGACCTCCAAAAAATCCATCGCAAGGACATGCCTGACATTCCGAGTTCTAACATACTTAGCAGAACATGAACGTGACTAACAGTGTAAAATGCCCTCTTGATGTCTAAGAATACTCCTGTCGTCAAGTCGCAACATGCACGTTCGTGTTCCACACAGCTTACTATATCCAATATTGCATCCATTGTGCATCTCTGCTGTCTAAAACCTGCTAAGTAGTTGGACAGCACATCCGTTTCATTACACCACCACTGAAGTCGCACGCCAATAATTTTCTACTTACTTTGCATAAACAACTTGTCAAACTAACTGGGTGGAAGGATTCAACGCACAAGGGCGTCTTACCCGGTTTTAAAATTGGTATAATTTTAGCGACTTTCCAAGAATCAGGTACAGTTTCTTCTATCCATAGATTATTATAGATGTCTAAGAGAGCATTTGTACCTGTTGGCCCGAGTTTTCTTAGCATGTTGTACGTAATATCGTCCGGCCGAGCAGCAGACTCTTGGCGACATGATGCAATTGCACATTGAAGCTCGCCTAATGTGAATGCAGGATCTAATTGAGAATGTTGCGCCCAATAGCAAGCATTTATTTTCTCCTTAGCTAACACTACTGAATTGTCAAATTCTGCACATTGTGATGAAGCAGGTCTGAAATAAGCTCGCAAAATTAATCTGCAACTATTATATCAAATGGGTCCCGGGCTATAGCGAGAGCACGAAATGGGAAGCTCTCTGTTACAGGGCCGCGGTGAGTGGTCGCGCTGGCTAACACTCCCAGGGTTAGTTCTGGCTGTAAAACATAAATACCCCAGAAAGTGGATGGGAAAACGGCTCCGCGGTAGCTCAATGGTGAGAGCATCGCACGCGTAATGCAAAGACGTGGGTTCGTTCCCCACCTGCAGACAGTTATTTTTATTGCGATAGCAATTATATGGACACTTCTACCGGATTTCTGCCGTCGCCGTCGCCGTCGCCGTGAGGTTCCCTATAGATAAAATCTTCGCCGCGCACCGTATGCCCGAGCGGAAGCGTGCGGGGACGCGTGCTTCACGGAGAGCGAACGCACTCAATCACCCACGCGCAAGCAAGGAAGCGGGAAGCCAGCGCCGGAGGGAGCGAGGGGGGGGGGGGATGCACTTCTACGCTGCCAACAACCGCGCTCGTCACTCGTCCGCACCGTCTCTTATCTCCACACGGCTCTGACCTTTATGCGACGCGCATTCGCCGCTCAGTTTCCGTTGAAGCGATAGACCGCACGTACCTTCGCCCGCTGCGGCGTATATACGCTCGCTGCCAGCGTTTTGACAGTCGTTGCCTGCAGTCGTTCAGTGTGATCTATTCCTGTTTGTTTGTGCGCTCTCACACCACGCTTGTTCATTCAGTTAGTAATAGTCGGGCCACATTTTCCAACGCACGCAACACATGCAATGCTGCCCGGATCGGCAGTGCAGCACTACAGGTGTGTCCCTTCGCACGCGCTGCCCACGGGAAGCGCTTCTCATCAACATCACGGTTTCACACGCGCCTTCTCGTGGTCATCGAGTCTCTCTTTATGTCGGTCTACTTACGCCGCAGCACACCTGCTTACTTAATCAGCTCATGTTTACTAGAATTCATATTGCTACCAAAGCCGCTCACCTTACTTCGTATGACATTGCTGTGTTGCTATCGCATTCATTGCTTCGCCCTGAGGGCGAAACTGTGACATTTTTTTCATCCATTTTCATTTCCATTAATTTATCATTTCTTTAATTCAATTAGTAGGTACAAGTAATTTCCCTTATGTTGTCATTGGTGTCATTGTTTGTTGGCTTCTTATGATAGGGCCGCCTAAAGAACGAATTACTAGAAAAAAATTGACTGTGGCTTAACTCAGTTATGCCTGGGTGTGCGTAGCGAGAGGTAAGGTTAATGTTACTGTTTAGCTTGGTGTTTGATTCCATCGTTGATCCGCGGCCCTGGCACGAGATGCCGAACTAGACGACGAACCATCCTCATCTGAATGCACTCGCCTGGCCGCTTCGTACTTACGACGCTTCTCGAGGCGTGCGGCTCGTTCTTCCTCTGTCTCCTCGGCTCGCTGCCTCCTCTTGGATTCGTTCCGACAGCGAAGCCTGGCTTCTTTCAGTCTCTCCGTCTCACTTTCCATATCTGTCGACGAATCCCACCGAGCCGCCCTATCTATATATACGATGCAACGCCGGCTCCTCCGGCGATGCAACGCTGGCAACGCCGATGCAACGCCGGTGGTTGCTAGGCAACGGATCAGCTCACGGTTTCACCGGCTCCTCCTCTGACATCATGCCAGATGGCGCGGCGAGCGGCGCTGCCAGATGCGGCGGTTGCTAGGCAACGGCTCAGCTCGCGGTGCGGCCACCGACCACAGCGAAACGGCGAGAATGTGGCCAATGTTGCTCTCGTTACAAAATTCTTGGGACAGACGTGTGAGGAGGCAGCGTGCCGCAGAAATCGCGTCAGCGCCGTTTGCCTAAATTTTCCATGCGTCTGCGCATTACATTGTGAATTTTATGAGCGCCTTTGTGTGCTTCTAAACTTCCGCTCCATCGGTATGCTCTTTCGGATCGGCGTCTGATGACTCTTAGGTGTTCATACTCTCAGTCAACTGCAGCATAATATTTTGGAATGGGGACCTTCTTTGTGCATATGTTCACATTTTCCTGCAAAAATTCAGTAAAACTTTCAACAGTTGTATGTTGACTAATTTGATCCGTTAGGCGGTACCGAAAAGCTTTCCAGTTGATTAGTCTGCTGTAACGCCTGATATCATAGTGCATGCTATGGTGATTTACAAGGATGATAAAATGGTCATTTCCGCGTGTTTCCACATCCGTTGTCCATCCCACACCATTAACTAGATCTTGGGAACACAGGGTAACATCTATATCCACGAAGAAATGTTGGCGATCCATCGTTTAAAACCGTCAAGTTGCATTTGTCTATAACTGTGTTCTGTATATGACTCTCTGTGTTCTTCCTGTCACGCGCGGAACGGCAGTTTTTTTTTGCAGAAACTAAAGTCTTGCTTCGTGTAATTTATGGCTGTGCTCATGGAAGTGGCTAGCTAATGCTTTAGGTAAATTTTGTTTTGTATGTGCGCTATGGCCATTGAGTCTTGTATGAACCTGTGGTCCAGTCTCGGGGGCCTATCTATTATGTGCTACGGGTAGCACAAACCAGACACTAGGCTAAGTTGCTTGAAGTTCAGGTGAAAACCAGAGTTACATTGCGAATGTAATCGGAAGTATATTTTTTACTATAGCATCCGATTGTATATGCTTATGTGTGGAGCATCTGGGACGGCCAAAGCGGCCGGATGTAGGCATTGTTTTTGTTCTCACTTTGGCATGTACAAGAACGTCTTTGAGAGAGAGGGAGATATACAAAAGAAATGAGAAAGGCAGGGAGGTTAACCAGAGGGTAAGATCTGGCTTGCTACCCTACGCAGGGGAGAGAGGGGAGGGGGAGGTAAAGTGACAGGAAGTTGGTGTTGCGTCTGTAGGCTACTCTGGGTGGGTCACGAAAAATTTTTGAGTTTCTGGTTGCTGGTGAGAATTGGGCTGCATTTCTTGAAGATGTTCACGCTTGGTAGTGCTTCAGAATTAGGTAGTGAGAACAGGCGTTGTCGTTTGTGTAATCTAAGGCTGGCGTTTGGGAACCGCGGCGTGGTCAAGTTTGGTTGCGCCTGTATAGGCTTTTGTGAAGTCGTGTGGCTTGTCCCTTAAATATACTTTGTTTTCTTTTTGTTTTTTTACACACTTTGCATCTCGTCATATTGAGGATTGCGCAAAAATGGTTTTATAGCCTTTTGTTCACCGCCGACAGGTTGGAGAAACGTTGCACATTTGAAGCTACATGGTGGTTGATGGTGGCCCTGTAGCGAAAATGCGTGACCATGGGTCGTATTTTGCCGCGATTCTTTTCACTTTTCATTCCATTGACCCTTCGCCATCATCTCGCAGGAAGCAACGCCCCTGGTATACTCATATAGTCTGATCTGGCACTCAGTGCGAATGATGGTTAGAAAATAATTGAAACTGAAATGGATAGCTAAACAACGGTGCCAAAGTAGCACACGAAATATTGCGCCAAGATGGCCCTCTAGAGCAGTCGAGATCGCTTCCTCAGAATTAACAGATTTGGCAGTAAGTTCTCGCGACTTATACGATCACGCCGTGATGAAAAAATGAATACAGGCGCTTGCAGAGCAGCTGTCGTTCGGTGCATGCTGCGCCACCTAATACCCTAGTTACACGTGCACACTAACCGCGGTAAAGTGCCCTAGAAAGGGGCAGTGGCTTACTCAGCTGCTCCTCTGATGCAGTTAGCGTCGCATCCAAGAGGTGGCGCCACAGGCAACTTCAATGGAAACTGTCCTTGCAGAAGCGCTCTCATTTTTCTTGCGCTTCTCTTGATTTGAGTTCGAAGCAGTTTACACACTTATCTATTTTTAATTTTGGCACACTTGAGATTCTTTATATATCTTTAGCAAGCACTATATTTGTTCAGGCCACAAGGTATTTGCCACAGTAGCACCTTGAGGAAGAGGACGACGGCAATTCTTCGGCGATTTGCTGCCTATCTTAATCGCAAAACTTTTTATGCGAATAAGTCATCACCGACGGATTTTGCTTATGCGGAATGGGCCTTGAAATTTTCCAAATTATTGGGCAATCGTAAAAAATATTAGGAAAAAAAATCTTGTTGAATTAGAGGTTCGGTGACCAAATATACGGTTTCATGCCACGTCGACCTAATCTAAATTTATTTTATATCAAATTATGTCCGGTAGTCCACCAGTGAATTAGTCAGAAAACGGTGCGCGCATATTTCTTAGCCGAGCTAAAAAATGCAGGTAAGCTAGCCCGGTTTGTGCCTTTGCTTATCCAAAATAAAGTTGTATATATGGCTTAAATATTTCCTTGTTCCACTTTAGCTGTTTCACGTGTGACAGTAGCCGTCTGCATTTATTATTAACCATCATTATGCCGTTACACTTTTGTTATGTTTATGTAGGGTATACAAAATGAAGATAACAGGGCTGTTGTTGACACGAAGCTTTTATTTCCAAGAACTGAAGTAGAATGTCCAGCCGTTGATTCATGCACTTCACCGCATGTGCAACGGCTCAACTTTAGCTGCTTGGTGCTCTGCAGCTTTCCTGCCTTGTCACTGTTAAGTATTTTCGCATAATAATGAAGACGTGTGACAACGTAAAAGCTAATTATTTTATCTGTGAGGGTAGGAGCGCCTTCATTGCAACCAATTTCGAGGAAAAGTCTGCTCTGAACAACCGCCAGCATATCAATAATCCTGTCAGAGTGTAGCTCGATCTGACAGAACCATTCCGCGAAGAGACCCTCGAGCTTGTTCACAAAGCCGTACAACTGACTGGAGGTATAAAGGAGGCTTCCTCGGTCACAGAAGTTCATTAGCCGGGCAAGTTGAAAACTTTCGCCTGGTGGAGTCATATAGTTAGCAGCTTAATGCATTCTCGGCTTTTTGTGCTGACATTGACAACGCACTTCCGCGCAAGATAGCCCGCAATGTGGTAAGTAAGCCTTGAGTCGCTTCTGGGCACGTGCAAAGACAACTTCGGCCCATCCTTCACGTAAACGTAGCCTGTTTGGCACCCAGGCGCGTAAGAGTGGTTTTGTGGATGTCACGGCATGGCTCAGTCTTTGCAAAGCATGCTCATCTCTTGCATGCTGTGGGCGACAAAAACACTGCAGGAAGAATTCCCACGCGACGACTGCCCACAGCAAACCAACGCAGCTCAGCAACTTGGGCTATTATTCTCGGGCGGCTGCGCCGCCGCTCCCACGTTCCATGATGAGGATGATGATGATTTACTGGCATCCCCTTTGAAACGGGGCGGTGACATATAGTCACCTAGCCTGCTTGAGTTACTCAGGTACGCTATACAAGCTTTTAATTCTAGCACTTTCGTATACATCTCTTTAATCTTCTTTCTCTTCCTCAAAACTTTTCTATCTACCTTGTACCGCTGCCTATGCCTGTAACGGATCCGGTCGTATCAATCTCTTCCCTGATTTTTTTACACAATACTCTAAACGTCTCTTGCTTATCCCGACTGCTGACCGCTTGATGTTCCCGTCTACTTTAAATCGAAGCGCTTCTGGAAGGTGTACGTTACCTACGGGTCTCACTGGAAGACTCCCTTCGCATTCCATTAGGATGTGCTGAGGGGTCTCCGTGTTTTCGCTGCAGAATACACATGCCTTCCCTAGTTGCGAATATTTGCTCCGGCATGTCTTTATCCTGAGGCAACCGGCACGGGCCTTAAATTGCAAGACACTTCCCTTTGTGCTATCGTACGGATTTTCCCTTCTAATTTCTTTCATCTCATTCTTGTAAATATCCTTTTTTGTTTTCGTTATTTAAATCCAATTCATTGTCTCTGCTTCTCTCACTTTCTTTCTGATGACTCCTGGTTGTATATTTACAGTTTAAATTACTCTGTATTTGGCTGCCAAACTTTTCGACCTCTTCCTCCATTCTGTGTCCACGCTTTTCAGGTACAGATACTTGTGCACTTTAGCCTCTCATTTATTATGATTCATGTTTCTGAGACTTCCTTCGAAACTAATTTTGCCCCGCGCTTCTCTGACTTCGGCCGAGGCTCAACCCATGTCACCCTGCACTGCGTCATTTGTGGTTTTGCAGTGGGCTCCCAAAGCCAACCAGCCTACCAATCTTTGGTTAACTTACAACCATGACGATATATCCGACTTTAAGCATAGAATGACATTTTCGAACGTTAGCGCTGGCACCATTACTCCTTTCCAGGTTGTTGAAGCCGACGACGCCGCTGGGGCTACCGGAAAAGCACATATTGTCGACGCTCGTGGAGCCGCCGCCCCGCATAGCCTCCGACGACGAGTAAGCCCATTGCCCCTTCAAGGGCTCTCTGACCGCGGTTAAGACGTACCCCAGTTGCCGAACCAAACTCCAGTTACCGCACAGGAATGAATACACATCATTGTTTAGTGCTGCGAAGCAGGTCACGTTATACTGAGTCCAGCGAAAGAAAATATAATGAATTAGGTGATTTTTATGAATATATTGACATGAAAACTGCGTTTTCTTTAAAAGAAATCCTTCGTGTTAGCAGCTGGACTCGCTATGCATATTGGCAGAAATGCATATTGTTGGAGCCTGTCTCGCAACTCTGACAAAAGTCTATATACTTCTCGGTTAGCATGCCAAGGCCAAGGCAATCCATTGGTTGAGTGGTATTTTTGATTCGATTTTTGGTGCGTTTTTCCCGACCGTTTTTTGTGTTATCGTTTTTATTTCTCATTTCCTTTCTCCTTGCTTTGCATTGGCGGCGCGAACTGCGCGATGGCGTTGAGCAAGTCCTTGTGTTGTGATTATCTTTGCCGCTCAAAAAACAGCGCTCCGCGAAAAGCAGGTGGAAGTACTTCTTGCACTTAAAGAAACTGAGGTACACAAAGAGGAGAGAGAGAACGCTCAAAGGCAGTGCCGTCGAGTCATGGTAATGGCTGCGCCGCTTCTTCCCCGTGAGCAGGATGTCTGGTAGTACCAGTGGGCCAAGTCCTATAAAAAAAAGAAACGCTCCCGTACTCTCCTGTAAGTGTCTTCAGGAAAAGCTTCCGACTGAATCGGATTACGTTCCAACATATTGTGAGTGTGTGCAAGTCCATGGCACGGCAAAGTACGAACATGTGCAGAGCCATCTATCTGGAGAAGCGCGTGGTCATTCATTTGCCAGTATCTTTCGCTTCAGCCATTCGTTGGCGAATATCACATTCCGTAAGTTGTGTTGTTGTCCGCGTTCGTGCGGTATCCTATGGCGCAGCAGAAGTACGAACCCATTCTAATTATTAGAATTAAATGTGATTTAGAAATGCCGAGTGACCTTTTAAGGCGGGACTGTACATGTCTACATCATATTCGTTTAACCGTCGCCTGCACAAATTAACTTTTACAGAAACTGCAATCGATGAGATCGCCACTGTTTATTGTGTCCAATGTGCGCGTTTTACTTACACAATGTCTTGCGCGTCTACATGAGCTTTACGGCCCCAAGTGCACCTCTAAACTTTAGGTTTACATAGCATATCCTTCAAGCTGCAACGTGCTCTTGAACCTTAGAGCTGCGCTGCTACTCCTTCGCGCCCAACGAAGGCGCTATTAGTCTGTCTCTCTCTCTCTCTCTCTCTCTCTCTGTGTGTTTTTGTTTGTTGTGTGTGCGTGCGTGTGTATTAGCCGGGGTGACTTGAGCCGTCTGGTTAACAAAGGTCCGCGGAAAAGTTAATATTTCCACTGAAGAGTTGGACATTTACGGTGCCCATGGCCTTTTCTTTCTTTTTTATGATGCTGTCGTTGTCTTGTACGTGTCTTCATAAAGAATAATTGAATCCCGGCCACGGCGGCCGCATTTCGAAGGGGGCGAAATGCGAAAACACCCGTGAACTTAGATTTAGGTGCACGGTAAAGAATCCCAGATGGTCACAATTATTCAGGCGTCCCCCACTACAGCGTGCCTCATCTTCAGATTATGGTTTTGGCACGTAAAACCCCATAGTTTAATTTTTAATAAAGAATAAAATATAATTAATCATCTCGGCCAACAACACGTCTAATTAGGATTAAAGCAGGGTTCCATGCTGGAGCGGGAAATGCGATAAAGCTTTATTTCCGGTAGTAAGCAACCTGTCGCAATGACCTTGAAGACCCTCTTGAACTAAGTGCCCGGATATTTAATCAGTCATGCACGTACGAGCACAAAAAAAAAAAAAAAATGAAGAGAAAATTCGTGCAAAGAAGCGTTCGTTGATTAAGGAAAGCTTCCACCCTTCGCTTCCAGTTTCGCTTACACGGTGTCGTCAGAATAACGATGACGTATACCAAGAGCTGCTGAATGACGCTCAATGGGCGTAGCGAACAGAAACAATCGAGCAGTGCACATTTAGCAGCCTGAGATTGCGCCTATTCATATCTACATACGTACGAACTGCACAAAGCAACGCATGAGGAAAAAGTGTGCAGTACTGCCTCTAATTTCCTGTGTTTTCTCAGTGCAGTCGGTGTGCGCCAGTCAATTATCCCCATGTTTTTTATTTCTTAGGCGCATTCGTAGGTGACTGGAATCTACCTACGAGGAAGGCGTCGCTTTGGAAAGAGTCTTCTACTGAGGCACGTAGCTGCATTCGTAAACCCTTCAAGCCTTCTTGAAATCCCGCGAACATTTATAGATATCAAGATAATACGTCAGTTTCTTACTTCAATTCCTTTGCGGAATGGTATGGTGATATACCGAGAATGCGCCGTCTGAGCCGTCAGACGTATTCAACGATTCGGGTGCCCAATCGCAGTAGCACGTCATTACTTCATTCCTGGAAGCAGAATACGTTTAAATGCATCGGTTCGCGGCATTATACTAAATATAAGTGTTTTTCTGGAGCGTTGCATAACGACGTTTTTAGACGCTCGCGACTACTGAAGCACTACGCACGCAACTTCGGGCGCGGAGCGCATGCGCAATGAATCATTAGCGATCGTACATGCTCACTTTTGCATTTATGCGGGGTGGGAATAGAAGCCATAGACAGGTCGCGTCCGGCAAACAGCAGTGTTATCACGCAGCTACACGGGTCCCTATTTAAGTCACGTGGCCTTTCGCGTCCAGTTTAAATCAGATGGTTTTACGTCCAAAAGACAGGTTCTAGCTATTCTAGGGAAGCTGTAGCGAGGGGTCTCGGAATTTTCGTCGACCGCCTTTGGTTGCTTAACGTGCACCTGGAGATCGGCACGTAAGCGTACTTGGGATTTCCAAGACGTCGACTCACTAGCTGCAAATACACACCAGCATTATTCCGTGCCTTCGTGTATACGGCTGCTCATAAACCTCCACGCAGATCAACTGTGGTTAAATCAGTGATGGGCGTTGTAGTATACTAACGTATGCTTTGAGTTTAAATAAGAATTTGGTCAGCATTAGGCCAGACGATGCAAACAACTTTTTTTTTCGTATCTGATCTGTCACACGTGCCAGCTGCCTCAAGTGGGAACAGCCAAGGATTTTTAAGACAGTGCAGTGGACATAATGTCTTTTCACGGCAACGCGGTTATAGCGGTGGCGAAAATCAACACTTATGTGACAGTCCCTTATTAAGCAAGTAACCAAATTTTTTTCTAATAATTGGTTTACTTATTTGCTTTAGGATACATATCGCCAATGCAGAATAAACCCAATCTAAGCCCAAGGTACGTCAATTATGGTTGGAGTTCTGTAACTAACATGGGCGTTCCTAAATGTCCTTCCCCAGTCTTGCAGTCTTTTTTATTCAATGAAATAATTAACAATGAAAGTCATTTCTGTGGTTTTACGTGCCAATACCACGACATGATTATGAAACACGCTTTATTGGGGGGACTCAGGATTAATTTTAATCACCTGAGGTTTTTTAATTTGCACCGAATGCACGGTACACAGGCGTTTCTTGCATTTCGCCTCCATTTCGCCGCCGTGGGCGGTTTTGGATCCCGCGCTCTCAGGCCTATAGCAGCGCCTGCGCAAACCCAAAACGCCACCACGGCGGGTATTCAATGAATTGTAGACTGGTGGAGCTAACGAAAAGGTAAATGAAAGTGAAACAAAAAAAGGATAACTTGTCGCCGATGGGTGCCAAACCCACAACCTCCGCATTACGCGTGCGTTGCACTATGTCAATTCTGCTACGGCGATGGCTATCGATCCCCGCAGTAACTTGGGTATTTATGTTCACTAGATCTAGGCCTAAAGGAGTGTTAGCCAGCGCCACTCAGAGCCATTGTTTGTGGATGTAGAACATCCTTTTTGGACCGATGGCGTCGGGCAACACGTGACTAATAAACCCTCGTATGCTACCTAATGGCATCGAGGCTGCCAAATTCGAGACCGTCGCTATGAATAAAGGATGGGTGTGAGTGGCGCTGGCGAACACTCCTATAGGCCTAGGCCACAATTGGCAGTGCAACGCACGTGTAATGCGGAGGTTGTGCGTTCGGCTCTCACCGGCGACAAGCTATCTTTTCGCCCACTTTCATTTGCCTTTTCTTCATTATGTTCACCATTTCATTTTCAATCACTGCTAATTTACTCGATGATTTTCTTGGTTTCATTGTCTGTTGGATTTATATGGTCATGATTATATACATGATCACAGAAGAATGAAATTGGGCTGGAGTGCATACGGCAGGCATTGCCAAATCCTGGCTGGGAGCTTACCACTGTCGTTGAAGAGGACAGTGTAAAATCTTTGCATTCTACCGGTGCTGACATATGGGGCAGAAACTTGGAGGTTAACAAAGAAGCTCGAGAACAAGTTAAGGACCGCAAGAGCGCCTGAGCTTTACGGCCCCAAGCGCACCTCTAAACTTTAGGTTTACACAGCATATCCTTCAAGCTGCAGCGTGCTCTTGAACCTTAGAGCTGCGCTGCTACTCCTTCGTGCCCAACGAAGGCGTTATTAGTCTGTCTCTCTCTCTCTCTGTGTGTTTGTGTTTGTTGTGTGTGCGTGTGTGTGTAGTAGCCGGGTTGACTTGAGCCGTCTGGTTAACAAAGGTCCGCGGAAAAGTTAATATGTCCACTGAAGAGTTGGACATTTACGGTGCCCATGGCCTTTCTTTCATTTTTTTGTCTTTTATTTCGCTCCTTACTACTAATAATTATTGCTCATACTACTACTATTATACTACTAATACCATCACAACTACTGCTACTGCTGCTGCTGCTGGCACTACAGTATGACCTCGTATTTGCTGTATGACTTCGTATGACAGGTCGTATTTTAAAGACAAGAAAGAAAAGAAATTACGGAGGCAAGGCGTGATAACGCAGAAACCCAGTACCTCATAATAGCATTAAATATTTAATGAGACGCCACCTTGGCTCTTGCTGTGGTCGTAATGGGCGACACGCGTCGGCGCACGCGAACATTTCCGCCAGGAAACCCGTGACCTCCGCGATTCTCGCGTCGCGAACTTTCTTTTTGTCTGTCCCCATTGAAACTTGCACGGCGTCGATGGTCTCAAAGGCCGCGGGCAACGCCACGTTTCTTCGCGGCAGTCCTCTTAGATGGCGCTCCGTTACCACAAAGCTCGAGAGTGGTGTCGCTCATTGCTTCCTCAGTAGCCCAGCAATCAGTCGACGCGTATGTTTTTGCTGCATCGTCTCCGCAGAGAGATCTACATGACTAAATGAAATAATCTATGCGGGATGATTACGTCACGCAGCCAGCCTTCGCAAGCCAAATCTCCGTGAAGCTTCGCTTTTTCTTCCTCAGAAAGTCACCCCAACATGTGACCCTTTTTGGCTGATTCGGCCCAGTGTGCTTGGCTCGCGGTAGATATTTAACGACGCGCACTTGTTCCGGCGCCTTCCCAACCGCTGCGTGCACATTTTCTTCCGACATGATCCCTCAACTTCACTCGTTTATATTGCAGCGTTTACATTCATCGTCTCCCTTGCAGCGTTTAAGTGCGGTAGCCGCACAATGCCATCGCACCCGCTGTCTTTTCGGAAGAGCGTGCACTGAATGTGGATATCGTGTCGTTGGAAGGGGCTAAAACATACTGTGCCATGATCATGCGTTGGGCCGACTCATTTGCCGTTGCGCAATGCTCCCAACTATTTACTTCCATCATATATATGGTGATTTATGATATCATTAGTAAAAATTGACTGATCAGCGTTGTGTTACCACTTCATAAAGTTTCTCAATGAATAAAGTGTTGTCTTGACTAGTTAGAGAAAACAATGGAACGGTTGTAGCAGATTCGCTACAAGATTTTAGATGGCATCTTTTTTAATGTATTTTAAGCGATGAGTTTTTTGGACAATGTAGTTGGTGTGCTTAACGGATTCTGTGGAATGTTTATGTACGAAATATTATTTACACACACACACACACACACACACACACACACACACACACACACACACACACACACACACACACACACACACACACACACACACACACACACACACACACACACACACACACACACACACACACGCACGCACGCACGCACGCACGCACGCACGCACGCACGCACGCACGCACGCACGCACGCACGCACACACACACACACACACGCACGCACGCACGCACGCACGCACGCACGCACGCACGCACGCACGCACGCACGCACGCACGCACGCACGCACGCACGCACGCACGCACGCACGCACGCACGCACGCACGCACGCACACACACACACACACACACACACACACACACACACACACACACACACACACACACACACACACACACACACACACACACACACACACACACACACACACACACACACACACACACACACGCACGCACACGCAATTCGGACCACAGCTTCCCAACGTATAAAGAAAGCGTCTTGTGAAGTGAGAGCCTGTTTTCCCTGTGCCATTGTATCGGTTAATGTTTCATGAAGGGCGTGGGTAAAATTATGTGACGAACGTTAAAACACTTTTCTTCAAGCTGCACGCCCGAACCTTGCCTGCTAAAACGTAGTTAGAGGAAACAGGGATTTATGTGCCACGAGGAAGCACGTGCTTTCTGTGGAACACAGCTCACCATATTGAACATGTTTTCATTGATTACCATATTCCTTTAGGATGTAGTGCAGTTTCAGAGTTATTTGTTTGTGCGGGCTATTACATGTAAGGGGGGTGCGGTGTGGTCACAACAGACTTGCGACGTGACATCAAGACCGGGGGCGGGAGAGTTATAGCCGCGGTTTAATCACAGGGCGTAAGCGGGTTGACTGTCGATCTGTCGGGGCTTCCGCAATCGCTTCGTGGTAGCAGTGCCATGGCTTTGAAGTCAAACCATCTCTACTGTACTGTAACCATGTCGAGACATTCGGGGAACGGACCAGATGCCCCAACGCACGTGAAACTGTTTTCTGGGTGACTGCACCTTGCGAGGTTGTGCGACAAGAGACACATTGCACCGCAACGGATTTATGGCAACGGCCTCGAGACATTGTAACTCCGGATAGTGAAACCCGGGAGCCCCATTGTGTACACACTGCGCGTACTGCAGTTTGATTGGACATACTATGGGGAGAGGTTGATGTCGGTGGCGATTCTGCTAAGATTGAAAGAAGATCGAAATTTTAGCATCATTGCAACTTGTACTCCTTAGATGTCTGTGTAAATAATTTCCGTGCTATCGCATGCATATTCGATCTTCATAAACAGTTAACCCATAGAAATAAGCGTCACAGCCTTGCCTGTGACTTCGCGGTATCCACAAGACCTTAAACTTTCCCTAACCGACATCGACGTGAATCATCATCAGCCTATATTTATGTCCACTGCAGGACGAAGGCCTCTCCCTGTGATCTCCAATTAACCCTGTCTTGTGCTAGCTGATTCCAACTTGCGCCTGCAATTTTCCTAACTTCATCACCCCACCTAGTTTTCTGCCGTCCTCGACTGCTCTTCCCTTCTCTTGGTATCTATTCTTTAACTCTAATGGTACACCGGTTATCCATCCTACGCATTACATGGCCTGCCCAGCTCCATTTGTTCCTCTTAATGTCAACTAGAATATCGGCTATTCCCGTTTGCTCTCTGATCCACACCGCTCTCTTCCTGTCTCTTAACGTTAGGCCTAAAATTTTTCGTTCCATCGCTCTTCGTGTGGTCCTTAACTTGTTCTCGAGATTCTTTCTTAACCTCGAAGTTTCTGCCCCATATGTTGGCACCGGTAGAATGCAATAATTGTACACTTTTCTTTTCAACGACAGTGGTAAGCTCCCAGTCAGGATTTGGTAATGCCTGCCGTATGCACTCCAACCCAATTTTATTCTTCTGTAAATTTCTTCTCATGATCAGGGTCCCCTGTGAGTAATTGACCTAGATGAAAGTATTCCTTTACAGACTCTAGAGGCTGACTGGCGATCCTGAATTATTGTTCCCTTGCCAGGCTATTGAACATTTGTCTTCTGCATGTTAATCTTCAACGCCACTCTTACACTTTCTCGGTTAAGGTCCTCACTCATTCGTTGTAATTCGTCCCCATTGTTGCTGAATAAGACAATGTCGTCTGCAAACCGAAGGCTGCTGAGATATTCACCCTTGATCCTCACTCCTAAGCCTTCCCAATATAAGAGTTTGAACACTTGTAAGCATGCAGTGAATAGGATTGTTGAGATTGTGTCTCCTTTCTTGATAGGTAACTTTCTACTTTTCTTGCGGAGAACCAAGGTACCTGTGGAATCCTTGTAGATATTTGCCAAGATATTCACGTATGCCTCCTGAAGAAGCCCGCGAATACACGCAAAGTGCCTCGAGTGGCCAGTCGCGCGTCAATTTTGCGTGCATTCGCGGGCTTCTTTCACACTCGGAAAAACACTTTTATGTAGCACGTATTGAGCAACAGAAAGCTGTTTCGGGAGTTTTTCATGTTGCCCTACAATTTTCTTGTTGGCAGTTTGATAATTAGGACAGTACTTCTCGAGTTATATAATTAAATACAATTACCTAATTAAGTCTCAGTAAAGAAAAGGTTACTGGCGGCTGCTCCACTGTACTTGAAACAATATTTACTAGGTTTTATTCGAGTAGCGCTATTGCTCTTTTTTTAAAATCTTGGTGCATGTTAGTTTGGGCACCCTGTGTATACAGACATACGCGTATAGATTGTTTCTATTTTTTTAGGTGACCGTTTTTCACCGTATAACCCCTGTTACAGTTATTGATCAGCATGTACGTTCGCCCTATAAATAGTTCAATTCTTGACTAGCACCTTCGGCAGTTCCTTTCTGCACCGTCACTATTAAGAATAAGTTAACCAATCCCGACAAATGACGATACGACCACTACGATTCGCGGTGATGGCACAATACCACCAAGACGATCAAACACAAACAGTGCACCATACACATGGCACGCCACCGCAGCGTGACAATACGAAGCTTATACGTACGCCGAACGGAATTGCCAACAAACTGGCTTATATAGGACCCACGTATGCTGACCGAAAATGTATGACCAGTAATTAAGTGCACCTCTGTTTTGCGTAACAATTAGAAAGATTCATTCCGACATAAAACCTGAATATTTCATGTCGGTTCACAAATATTTCTAAAGCCCACCAATTTGTTGATAGTATGGTTATAACTATATTTCACGGATTCTTTGATTTACATTATTTTCTTTGACTTAGCCATTCGGCATGTGCCACTGAGAACGTGCCCGCACTTGGTCAATCCTCCAAAATGAACACATTCCACTGTGATGCAAGAGGTACAGAATACCTAAGGGCCGCTTGACGCGTGTCGTACTTTTCTATGCATACACTTGACACCACCGTTCGTCTCTTCGACAAGCCATCGGGCCTTCGTCCTTGTGAAATCCCTACGTATACGTCTCGCACGGTGCATGCGCCTGATTTCGTGCTTGCATTTCGGCACCGGTATTTCGTCAGAAGACACGTTGCCGAGGAAGAAAGTAAACAAAATTGTAGCCATCGTATAGTTAGTTGTAAAGCATTTAACTAACCACTTCACCAAAGTTTCGCTTCAAACAGATTCAAAATGAATCTGCATATTATCTTTTACTGCGATAAGCAGTTATGAGCAGCAGGAATCGAGGTATCCATGTAACATGACGCTGGAACGCAACAAAACATATTTATTCATATTCGCCGCACATGCCAGAATGCATGTGAAGCGAAGCTTCAGTCGAGCGGTGTGTATTAAATCGTATAGAGCTGACGACGATGTGTACAGTTGTTTACATTCATACTATGCAGCATGCGACCTCATGCAATGTTTATGTTTATGCACTACACCATTCACAATGTACTCCGTGATGCCAACACTAAATCAGGCGGATGCCCAGTGTTAGACGTCGACGCCGCAGCTTCACAAGGACAAAGGTGGCGTGTGGCGCTTGTTGAGGGGAGATTAGTGATGATAGGCGTGCGCACAGAGAAGTACGCCACGCATCTTGTTAAAGATTATGTACCTCTTGTGCCCCATTGACACATACTCAATCCGGAGGATCGGCCAAGAATAAGCCCACACCCATTGGCATGCACCTAATGGCTAAATCAAAGATCAAGTATACTCATCAAAGAATTAATTAAATTTCTGCCATATGCCATTAAGAGGTTTCAGGGCTGACGTTCCATTTAAAGCGACTTCAGTTGGGTTTTACTGGGTTGTGGATTCTCCTGCCATAATTTCTCACTGGCGGGGGTGTTAAACGCTTAATGCTGAGTCTTTGAAGTTGCTTCTTGGTCGGTTAGAGTCAGGTTGATTCGACGCCCACCATGTTTCCATAGTTTTTTTTTTTCCACCTCTGTGTTTTCTTCTTTTCGTTATTCTTTTGTCAGCGTTTTGTACGCCTGCCTTTTAATACCATCTTTCCATCAAAACAAGGAAATGCAACCCCCAACTCTCGCTCACACTCACCGACACTTCGTCGTGGTTGTGCACCACACCTGTGCTACCAAGCCAGCTTATACCTTGTGGCAAGTGGCTAGAGTGTCACACGCAGCGTCTCACCGCACTTCTATACACCGACGACCAGAGACTTTTCCTCTGCGAAAGTGTAGGTTATACAGACAAACACCTTTTCACGAAGTTTTTTTTAAAAACAAACCTTGGGATCCTGACCTTGGGCGTCGGTTACGCAAACAACTGCTAAAACGCTGTCGCATTTATTAAATATATCTGGATTGCACATTCGCTCTCGCAAGGCTTGCCATTTCTGCGAGTGTGTTCAATATCAGTTGTTTTACTGCGTTTATGATGATGATGATGATGATGATGATGATGATGATGATGATGATGATGAAGCTTGCCTTTATATCCCCGACGCCTTCTGCACTTCCATAGCTGTTGCTGCTGTTGTGGCTTCAACCCATGGCTCACACGAGGGAGATTGACCACATTGGGGTTAAGAAAAGTGCGCCTAGCTGCCGGATCTGTCGAACTTCTGCTATGTTTAAGACCGGGCCAGTTGGCGTTCCATGTGACTGTGAATTACAGCGCTCAGCAGGAAAAGGACAGGATATGACGAAGACAAGCGTTGACTGCGAACTTTGGTCCCAATGCTAGATTTCTTCTCAAGAAGTCAGGTAAAGACACATCGCCGTCAGTGCGGACCACTCCGACGTTGTCCTTTCTTGAGGCGGGCGTATTCTGCCGAAGCTGTAGAAATGACGGTTGCCACAAGTTTTCCACCATGTGGTCAATAAGCGCGGTGAATTGCCGCCATCTTTTCTTCTTGGCGCTGGTGCTTGTTGGCTCCCCGTGCACTTGGGCGTACTATAAGGACTCACGGTACAACTGACCTTGTCTCAACCATTGTGTCGCCAACACTCGAGCCATGCCCGCAGGTTGGGCTGATGTCACCAAACAGACTTTCGACTTCTGGAGGCAGTTGCTTCACACCGATGCAGTACGAGAGCACTCGAGCACGAGATGCACCTACCGGGGTCACGAGAAAGAGTGAGTGTAAAAGCACACAGGTATGAATGCCCGAAGAACTACAGATGAACTGAAACAACGTTTGAGACCGGGCTAGCTTGTGTGCCATGTCACGGCGCTCGCAGTCGGCGCTTGTCTTCGTCATTTCCTGTCATTGTCCCGGTGTGAGCTGTGATTCCCAGTTGTTGTTGTTGTTGTTGTTGTTGTTTCTCTGCACAAGGGGCACATGTCCACCGTGGGGGATCGGCCAAGAATTGAGTGGTTTTCAGAAAATGTGATTCCGTGTAAATGTATACAAATTCTCGTGTTCGCTTACTTCTGTGTTCATCACCATAAATAACAAAACTATTACCAACACCTATTCTATATTATAGCTCCAAAATTGATGTTAAAATTGTTATTAATTAAATATCTTCTTCCTAATTTACAATATACCCTTTAAGGTTTCTTTCCTTTTTTGTATATTACCACCCGATCCATGGCCGATCCCCCGTAGTGGCTAATTGAGCCATACCATTATGCACCAAACCAAACCACGTCAAATCCACTGCAGCCGCCACACTTGTTTCCTTCTCAAATGTCCAACTTGCCCAATGCAACTGGTTAATATGGCGGCGGAATTGCCTTTAATGGCGCGTAACTGAAGACTTAATTTATGTCCAGTAGACTTAGCGAGAACAGGAAATGCTTAACACGAAGCGTAGTTTTTCGCTGCCCTAAATAATCTCGGCGTTCCTTACGCCTTCGTTTCCTGTCGTAGGCGCTACGGGTGCGTAAAAGCCGTTACCAGAGTTAGCTTTCCTCAATAATAACGAGCGCAAGCTTCATGGCGATCACCGTTCCAGTTATGCAACCACCCTCACGTGATGCACGAGGTTGTGTAACGATGGTTTGACGCACGTGCAGGTATCGCTTATATCCCCTCCGATAAATTTCATTCTGCAACTTCGTCATCATTTTCGCGCAGCCTTATGCGGATGTACTGGGTCACAGAAGCTCAGCGCATTTTTGATGTCAAAGTTTGAGTAAAATATTGTAGTGGGCTCAAACGAGATTAGTCAGTGTATGTTAGAATTCCGCTCGATTTACTTGGCGGGGATCTTTCGTCTTCTGGGAGCATATTAAAATTGGTCTTCTTGTGCAAAAATTGTTCGAAAGAGCGGATTAATTGGGAATTTAGCAACTGGGTCCAAGTTTAGGAAGATTTTCGTCTGTAAGAGCCGTTTCTGTTTGGTCGGCTGCCTTCACTAATAATACGTTTGCGTGCCACTATTGGCTGCTTCTTGTTCTTACGAACTTGTCACTATAGTTGCAAGAACTGCTTCGTGAATATGGGCCCTGGCGCCGAATCCACAAAGCTTTTCGATCGTAAGTGCTGCCACATTCGGCCACCTGCTCTAATAATACATCCAACTGGACGATTGGATGTCGTCTGACCTCATGAGAAGTCTTAGCTTAAGTTTTCTTTTTATTGCGATAGCAATTATATGGACACTTCAACGGAATTTCTGCCGTCGCCGTCGCCGTGAGGTTCCCTATAGATAAAATCTTCGCCGCGCACCGTATGCCCGAGCGGAAGCGTGCGGGGACGCGCGCTATCACGGAGAGCGAACGCACTCAATCTCCCACGCGCAAGCAAGGAAGCAGGAAGCCAGCACCGGAAAGAGTGGGGGGGGGGGGAGGGGGGGGGGGGCGCACTTCTACTCCGCCAACAACCGCGCTCGTCGCTCGTCCGCACCGTCTCTTATCTCCACACGGCTCTGACCTTTATGCGCCGTGCATTCGCCGCTCAGTTTCCGTTGAAGCGATAGACCGCACGTACCTTCGCCCGCTGCAGCGTATGGGCTTGCTGCCAGCGTTTTGACAGTCGTTGTCTGCAGTCATTCAGTGTGATCTATTCGTGTTTGTTTGTGCGCGCTCACACCACGCTTGTTCATTCAGTTAGTAATAGTCGGGTCACATTTTCCAACGCACGCTACACATGCAGTGCTGCCCGGATCGGCAGTGCAGCGCTACAGGTGTGTTCCCTTCGCACGCGCTGCCCACGATAAGCGCTTCTCATCAACACCACCGTTTCACACGCGCCTTCTCGTGGTCATCGAGTCTCTCTTCATGTCGGTCTACTTACGCCGCAGCACACCTGCTTAATTAATCAGCTCATGCTTACTACAATTCATATTGCTACCAAAGCCGCTCACCTTACTTCGTATGACATTGCTGTGTCTCTATCGCATTCATTGCTTCGCCCTTAGGGCGAAACTGTGACATTTTTTTGTGCGAATACTGGCCCCAATTTTTTCTTCCTGACCTTTTCAACATATACAGTATATTTCTTTTTATACCTTTTGTCTTTCCGTCTCTTTTCTTTTTCTTTCATTAGTTCTTCGGCTCGCGTTTTCTTTCACACACTGTACGTAGAACCACATATGCTGTTCTCTTCCCCGTGACCCGCATACCGCGTCATTTCCTTCACCTTCTCACCGCCACTATTACCTCATTGCTATGCCAGTGCCCGCGGCGAGACGCGCTTAATTCGGCACAGTTCCTCGGAAAGCAGGAATATCGACTGCTGTAATTTCTCACGCGCCACCTTCGGCCACCTTCGCTAATAGTATGTCCGAGCGCATGGTAGTAATTACTGCCAAGATAGAAGCAAGAAGACCAAAAAGAACAGCTACGCGAGAGGTTGATCCGGGTGCACATCGAGGTCACAACGACAACAAAAAACAACATCCTCTACAGTATTCTTTGCCTAATGCCCCACCTAAAAATACCTTTCAGAATACTGCAATTCTTACGCGGTGATCACGATAGCTTGCTTCTATACGTCCCACACGAAGCGTCCTAATTCGAACAACTTTGCGAATGCCAACCGGGGAGCAGTATCAACTACTATTAGAGGGAACAGCGAATTGCTTTTCGAGTTTTAACTACTGTTTAGAATAATATCAGAGGCTTTTATAATTGTCTTTCCTTACAAGTGATGACTGTCATAACATAAATATTTGCTCAGGAAGAAACGTGAAATCTGGAATATTATTCAGCTTGATTAGGAAATAAGAAAGCTTCTTGTTAGGCGTAATTAGCATAGTTCATGTACTGGCGCTGTGAGCTTGAAGAGCGCATATGCAAAATTTTTAAACGCAGGAATGGTTCCGATATAGACGCATTAAGGTGGGTATATAAAAGCTGTCGACGCAAGTTTCCTTCTTTGCGCAGGTTGGTCTGGCTCAGGTGGCGGCTCCTGCACCGCTGTACAGAATTATTAAGCTGATGACGTATGCCCTACTTCACCTAGAGAGCGAAGGTCAGTGAACCGCGCATTAGCATTGCAGTCAATGATGCCACCACCTGAAGCCCCTCCTCCGGGTATTGGCTGAACGGTGATCCCCGGGCCCTGTCTAGGCCGCTGGTGAGGAGGGCAGGTGAATGATAGTCCACCGCCGCCTGCCGCGGCCAGTGACCATTTGTTTTCCTTCTCCCTGGTTCCTAAGGATCGAGCGTGACCTAGTTTGGTGGCATGCACAATTTTGCCGCTCACGCATAAGAACGTAACGCCCTCACCCTCCATCCTTCACCGCATTTCCCCGTCGCGTATTATATGTTTTCGTTGCGAAACTCCTTCCTATTTCTGAAGTTCATATGTGTAAAGAGGAACACAGCACTGAAACAAGGTAGTGCTTTTTTTTCAATATGCAAAATATATTTTATTCAAAGCACTGAAAGGTGACTGGTCCTTTTTGTAAGGGCTGCTCATAAATTCTAACGGAAGATAAGAAGGTTCTGAAAAAGAAGAAGCTAACATAAAATGTGTGATAAAAGCCATGTGACCATTTGATTAGCAAATGTGACCGCTACAGGTAGAATTTAGCATATGCATATATTAAGCACTCAAACTATGTTGCAATGAAAAGCGACCTATCTGAGCACTCAATCGCATCGTTATGAGACCTCCATGAACTGGCTCTGTATAAAGTTGAACAGGGAACCATCAAACTGTAACGGCACACTTTCCGATACCGAAAATTTTCAAGTTTAGTTTTTTTCAGTTGTTCCTTCATTTGGTGATTTGGTCGCCCCAGTATTGTTGTCATCACTGCTGTACTTTTATCCTCTATTAAACATTGTGGCGAGTGAATGATCCAATATTCACACCTTCCTTCTATTTCTTTTACACCTGCTTGCGATATATATTCACTGCTTCTTCCAAATTTAAATCAAAGCGTCGCCTTCACCTGTTTTTTTTTTTTTTTTGGTCTCCTTTGATCTCTTGCGCCTAAAGCAAGCCTGTGCCAACCTTTCCTAATTCCTTATTGACTGCAGGTTTCTTAATGCCACACGCTCTCATCTAACGCGTTTGCGATACACATTTAACTTATGGCTTGCGTAACATTCATCGCCAAGTATGTATCGCGCAAATCTCGAGCCATGGCGGTGCATGTTGGAGTTACCGAAGTTTTCGGGGAGCATGAAGAATGCTGAGTCCAGCGAGCCAGCCAGCAAGCCAGGGGCAGGGCGAGTGCCAAAGTCAACCAGCTTTTGAGTTAGTTGCGAGTTGGTATGCTAGTTGAGCAAAGGCAGTGGGCATGACTGTTCGTGGCCGAAAATTTTCGCAACTCTGTCGATTTATTGCTGGGTGCGGGGAGAGGGGGGAAGGGGGGGGGAGGGGATTACTGTCAGTGTCCACCTAGGGGACATGTCCATGTGGGCTGCTGCTGAAGCGCTGATTGGCTGGGCTGGGGTACCAACCCAAAAGAAACAGGCACCGTCAGCCAGTTTCTTTCTCGCCGGTCCAGCTCTGGCCAATCAGCGGCAGTCGAGATGGACAGTTCACTAGGTCGACGCCTTCAGAATGCTCTCCCTGGGGTGCTATGCAGGATGCCCTGAGTTCCTAGCTCGCCTGAGTTTGCTTGGTGGCAGTAAATGAACAAAGATAGCGCGGAACGCGCGGAAAGCAGCAGACAATAAAATGTCGAGATAAAGCCAAGTATGTCAAAACGAGCGGCACCCTGCGCACGCTGCTTCCTCGTTTCAAACACAGAAGACTGGACAATGTTACGCGCCAGCACCGCTTATTTTTATTGACGCAATATCGCAATCTCGCATTATCGTAATACTGCAACTGTCCCGATCCATCTACCCACTCAGTGCAAGCTGCTTGCCACGACTTTCTGGGGCACGTCACGGGCATGTCTCTTCTTTCGGACATAATCTGTCCACCGTCGAATGTGAACAGTGCATGCATGGTGCATTCCTGCATTTTTCCAGTGGCATTTCCGACAGCTGATATCACAGTAACAGAGCAGAAGCGGTAATGGCTTCGTATTCGTGCGCTTTTGCTGAGGCAACGTGCGGCGCACCGCCAAAAGGGACACCTCGTTCCTCTAGAGCAAACTGCTCAGCGCGAGGAGTCTATGGAACATTTTCACAGTGACCCCGTGGTCGCCGTCATATTTGATCCTGAAGTGACCGCCCATTGCTTGCCTCCGTTGTCTCCGTGTTGACACATGTTTACAATGGATGTGCATGAATGCCCGATGCGGCTCCGCAGACCTCTGTTTCGGCCGATATTGTAGACGGTGACTAAATAGACGACATGAAGCGCTGGCCACAGTTTCAGAGGAAATGTAAGCGCTTTGGGAGCTTCGTCAAACGAGGGACGAGGAAGCAAATTTATTACCGCGATAACGTTAAGGGCCCTTTGTCGCAGAAAATCCGGCGTCGGCGTAGGTGTCGGCGTATGCGCCGGCATCTGGGGCGGAGATAATCATCTCAAACCACCCCGACTACGCAGCTCCTCCGCAAAACGCAGAGTCGTTAGGGAACTAATTGAATTTCTCGAAGTAAAATACGTCAGAAAAATTAAAAAGTACGACTTAACCCCAGTCTATACAGGCATGATAGCATCGGATTGTAATTTGAATATACGAGAAAATACAATTTTGTTACGAGGAAACTCAAACACGAACCCCTTTTCCAGCAATTCTACCGTTGATACAGCGGCGCGCCCGGGTAGCTTACTTGCAGAGACACCATCCAGATGGCACTCGCCTCCTCGGCAACGTAAAACGGCAGAGGCGAAGATGGAGAAAAAGAAAGCTGCAGTTGCCGGGAAGCCTGACAAGCATTCAGGGATCTTTGAATGCTATCGCGTTCCACTCTTAAAGACGAAGCTTAACCGTCCTACAATTTTTTTTCGGAAATTTGGCTTAGTGAGAGGTGGCTACCAGGCGATGCCTTACAGCCACCTCCTCGGTTCTTTCGATGGCCCGAAGCTGAGCCTCCAAGCTCAGGTCCCGGAGTATTGCTTCCGACGGTTCAGGCCAAGGAGCGGCCAGGAGATCTGAGGGGGGGGAGGCAGAAGGGACAGTTGGGACGCGACTTCCTCTTGAAGGAATTGTTTGATTTGGTCGAGGAACTTGTAGTGGGCGGGAGCAGCACTGCAACTGTCGGATGGGGCCGAAACCATGTCGTCCGGGGCGACTTCTCGGCTGTTGTTTGCGGAGCTTGTCGTAGCTGTGGCACAGGGTGATGACCTCGTCAACCGTTCGAGGATTTTCCCCCGAAGAGCACCTCAAAGAGGTCATCTTCTATGCCTTTCACGACGTTCTTTATTTTTTCAGTTTCGGGCACAGCGGGGTTAATGCGGAGGCAAAGGTCAACTACACCTTCAATGTAGCTGGTGAATTTCACCCTTATGCTGAGCGCGGCTACCCTAACGTTGTTCTGCGCGAAGCTTGCGCAGAGCAGGGTGACCTAAGACTTCTTTGAAACAATTCGTAAAGGCTGTCCAGGTGGAAAGGTCGGATTAGCGACTCCAGAAAGATAGAAGATGACGTTAGTCAGTTTAGCTGTATCATCCCATTTGTTATGCGCACTCACACTCAGCTTTAGGAGAATAGATTTGTGGCTATTGGAATTGGGGGCTCGGTACGTCGTCAACTCGGGCTAGTCAATGAGGTTGCTCATTGTCTTCTATCTCCTAATGACCAGGAATCCACTCTAAAAGAACATAGATATTTGGGTGAGAGGACACGTATGTGATTAGATGAACAAAGGTGACAAAGGTAAGGAAATTTAGTGCAAGATTTCGGAGCGCGTCTTGGCTGTCCAACGTATTTTAATAGTGTCGCTGTCGTGTGCGAGTTGGCAGATGATGTCTGCAATGGCCTGCGTTTTCGCATCCATGGCCGTTGGCACGTTTGTATAGAATTTGTGAACGACTAGGATGCGTCCACTACTGCTATAACGGTTCTCTCTAGTGTATGGGCAAAATCTACATAGTACGTGGTGTGCGGTGCATGGTGTGGGGAGATTGATGGCGCGTACCCATTAGCGGCCCTGGTGACGATCGCCGTTCCTGTTAGGGGGAATTTTACGTACATTCATGGCTTCCGAAATTACGCATGCTCGCAACT
>NC_051157.2:60104344-60183184 GCF_013339745.2 Dermacentor silvarum
TTAGCCAGTCCGGTACCCAAGGCAAGTCAGAATGACCCGTCCATTAGTAGACGTGGTAAGTCGGTGATGTGGTGTTTTGGTAATGCGTTTGGGTTTTTTCTTCAAGTTTATTATGCAGTGCTGCATCATTTATGTACATAGACTGAGTACTATCTTTGCGGAGCATGCTAGTCAAGTTATAAATATGTATATCCTCACCAGGTTCCGCAAGAAATTGTCAATGTCGCACTAATTGGAGCACGTTCCAGAGATCGTGGATAGATAGAAATAACAGCCGAATGAAAAGTAAATGTTGTATGAGGAATAAAAATTTGCGGGAATAAATGAAAATCGGCACATCATTCGTGGAAGCACAAGATATTGAACGTGCGCATTGCCTCTCATTTCACGGGTTGTGGAACATTGCGTTACGGAGCCGGCTAAACACTTTGCAAAGTGAACAAAATATGTAGAAACTAGCCATAGAAGCAGGGCAATAAAGATATCAAGTTGGAGCATTGATAAGGGGTGTAGCTTAATTTATGCCATTACGAGCCTACCAGTGTATCGAAGATTGCTTTAGGAGTCACAAATATTTCATAAAGCGCGATAACCAGAGCGGTGTGCGCTGAGCGGTGGCGGTCGGGGAAAAAAAATCACGTGAGCAGTATGAAATACGGCCCAGAGAGCGCTGTGAACGCGTCAGAATACGTTACAGTAGCATAGAACCTGTTCTGTGCGAACTTTGTGCAACATCTTCGCTTTCATTTGATCAATAATCTTGCAAAGTTGTGGTCTACCTTCACGAGTGACTAAATATACGTATAGTCCTCTTTAAATGTCAGCTTCGCACAGCGTGCTTTTCCGAGGCGACTGACCCCTCATAGCAACATCACAGATAGTCGACGGCTTCATCAAAACAGGGAAGTCACTTTCTGAAATACAGCCATTAGCTTCGCAAATGATACCTGCAATGGTACCGCTAGACGGCAAGATTTGGCAGCAGTCACTGGAGCCGCGTAGTAATTTGATCTCGCTTAAGGCACTTAGCTTTCGACGTCCATCGCATGCATTACTTTTCAGAACACTCATCTATATGTCTGTAATCACATTAGAGGCAATGATTCGAGGATACAAATACATGGTTTGCCTCTTTAGTCTGTACAAGTTGTGAAGGGTCAGAGGGAGGTCCGGGGCACAAAGAGTACGTATCGTACGTGTTGGCTGATTACTAGTGGCAGTCAACGTTGAACTGCTGGAAGATGAGCGAAACCAAACGATTCTTTTTCGTCTCCCTGCGTCACAATGCCGTCGCGCAATCACCATCGTTAGACAGGCCCACTTCGGACGCAGAACACAGCAAGGTGCTGTCGTGGTCTGGATTTGGGAACGCCCCGCGGTGGCCCAGTGAGTATGTCGTTCTATTGCTCAGCAAGCGGTCGTGGGTTCAGTCGCGGCGACCCAGAAAAAAAAAAACGCTCTTTCACTTAGATTTAGGCACACAACAAAGAATTTCACACGGTCAAAATTAAGCAGGAGCCCTCCATAGTGGCAGTCCTGTTAACGCACTATATGCAGTTTCGGCATATTTTTTTTTTTGGAAAGCTTTTTCCTTCTGATAAAGAGCCTGCCGAGTTTTGCTTTTAAGCTACTGTGGGGAGGCTCTCCGGCAGCCGATGAATTTTTTGTTGATCGTATGGTTTACCATTCGCCATAATGTGATTAATTAAAGGTGTGCAGTTGTTCACGATGCTGCAGAAATTCCATAGCTTACCGTCCTTAATTAGCCGTTCGTAGTCCGTCCGTACCGCAGCTCCTCTGAGCACCTTTTCTCTTGCGACCTTTGTCCCTGGACACAGCCGCAGTAGATGACGAGTAAAGACGTTGTGGCCGATCACTTTGGGCCCTTCACAGGATCTTCAGGTAGTGGTCCCCAGGCCCAGGTTACCGAAAGGGTAAGGGCCTCCCCAGCGTTTTCATCCAAAAATAATCTAATTGCTAGCTTAGTGCCAGTAATGCTGCTTCTGTTGCCCATATTTTAATGATGCTGTCGTACTCTTGTTCGTGTCTTGATAAAGATTAATCGAATCCCGTCCACGGCGGCCACATCTCGCTGGGGGCGAAATGCGAAAACACCGGTGAACTTAGGTTTAGGTGCACGTTAAAGAATCCCAGATGGTCACAATTATTCAGGCGTCCCCCACTACAGCGTGCCTCATTATCAGATTGCGTTTTTGGCACGTAAGACCCCATAATTTAATTTTTTAATAAACAATAAAATATAATTAACCATCTTGGCCAACAACACGTCTAATTAGGATTAAAGCAGGGTTGCATGCAGGAGCGGGGAATGTTGTGATAAAGATTTATATCCGGCAGGAAGAAACGTGTCGCAATGACCTTGAAGACCCCCTTGATTTAAGTGCCCGGATATTTAATCAGTCATGCACGTACGAGCAGAAAAACAAATGAAGAGAAAATTCGTACAAAAAACCGTTCGTTGATGAAGGAAAACTTCCACCCTTCGCTTCCAGTTTCGCTTACACGGTGTCGTCAGAATAACGATGACGTATACCAAAAACTGCCAAATGGCGCTTAATGGGCGTAGCGAACAGAAACAATCGAGCAGTACACATTTAGCAGCCTGAGATTGCGCCTATTCATATCTGCAAACGTACGAACTGCACAAAGCCACGCATGAGGAAAAAGTGGGCAGTACAGTGCCTGCCTCTGATTTCCTGCATTTTCTCAGTGCAGTCGGTGTGCGCCAGTCAATTATCCCCATGTTTTATTTCTTTCCTTAGGCGCATTCGTAGGAAGGCGTAGCCTTGCAAAGAGTCTTCTACTGAGGCACGTAGCTGCATTCGTAAACCCTTCAAGCCTTCTTGAAATCCCGTGAACGTTTATAGATATCAAGATAATACGTCAGTTTCTTACTTCAATTCCTTTGCGGAACGGTATGGTGACATACCGAATAATGCGCCGTCTGAGCCGACAGACGTATTCAACGATTGGGGTGCCCAATCGCAGTAGCATGTCATTTACTTCATTCCTGGAAGCAGAATACGTTTAAATGCATCGGTTCGCGGCATTGTACTAAATTAAGTGTTTTTCTGGAGCGTTGCATAACGACGTTTTTAGACGCTCGCGACTACTGAAGCACTACGTACGCAACTTTGGGCGCGGAGCGCATGCGCAATGAATCATTAGCGATCGTACATGCTCACTTTTGCATTTATGCGGGGTGGGAATAGAAGCCATAGACAGCTCGCGTCCGGCAAACAGCAGTGTTATCACGCAGATACACGGGTCCCTATTAAGTCACGTGGCCTTCGCGTCCAGTTTAAATTAGATGGTTTTACGTCCAAAAGACAGATTCTAGCTATTCTAGGGATGCTGTAGCGAGGGGTCTCAGAATTTTCGTTGACCGCCCTTGGTTGCTTAACGTGCACCTGGAGATCGGCACGTAAGCGTACTTGGGATTTCCAAGACGTCGACTCACTAGCTGCAAGTACACACCAGCATTATTCCGTGCCTTCGTGTATACGGCTGCTCATAAACCCACACGCAGATCAACTGTGGTTAAATCAGTGATGGGCGTTGTAGTATACTAACGTATGTTTTGATTTTAAATATAGCATTTGGTCAGCTTTATGCGAGACGATGCAAACAACTTTTTTTTTTCGTATCTGATCTGTCACAACTTTCACATAAGTGTTGATTTTCGCCACCACTATTACCGCGTTGCCACGAAAAGACATTATTATGTCCACTGCACTGTCTTAAAAATCTTAAGACAGTGCAGTGGACATAATGTCTTTTCACGGCAACGCGGTTATAGCGGTGGCGAAAATCAACACTTATGTGAAAGTCGCACATTAAGTAAGTAACCAAATTTTTTTCTAATAATTGATTTACTTATTTGCTTTAGGATACATATCGCCAATGCAGAATAAATTCAATCTAAGCTCAAGGTACGTCCATATGGTTGGAGTTCTGTAACTAACATGGGAGTTCCTAAATGTCCTTCCCCAGTCTTGCAGTCTTTTTTATTCAATGAAATAATTAACAATGAAAGTCATTTCTGTGGTTTTACGTGCCAATAGCACGACATGATTATGAGACACGCTTTATTGGGGGGACTCAGGATTAATTTTAATCACCTGAGGTTTTTTAATGTGCACCGAATGCACGGTACACAGGCGTTTCTTGCATTTCGCCTCCATTTCGCCGCCGTGGCCGGTTTTTGATCCCGCGCTCTCAGGCCTATAGCAGCGTAGCGGCAAATCCAAAACGCCACCACGGCGGGTATTCAATGAATTGTAGACTGGTGGAGCTAACGAAAAGGTAAATGAAAGTGAAAAAAAAAAGGATAACTTGTCGCCGGTGGGTGCCGAACCCACAACCTCCGCATAACGCGTGCGTTGCACTACTAATTGTGCTACGGCGACGGATATCAATCCCCGCTCTAACTTGGGTATTTATGTTTACTAGATATAGGCCTATAGGAGTGTTCGCCAGTGCCACTCAGAGCCATTGTTTGCGTATGTGGAACATCCTTTTATTGCGATAGCAATTATATGGACACTCAAAAGCAGATTTCTGCCGTCGGCGTCGCCGTCGCCGTTGCCGTGAGGTTCCGTATGACGTCATTTGGAGAAGAAATCGTCGCCGCGCGCCGAACGCTGTATGTGCGAGTGAAAGGGCGCGAGGGGCGCGTCTTTCACTGGGAGTGAACGCACGGCGGAGAACAAACGCGCGTTCTGCGCCGTGCTCGCTTAAGGGCTGCAGAAGTAGGCGTCTCTGTTCTCCTTCACAATCACCATGTATGTAGAGCAAACGCGCCTTCTTCCGACGAGCGAGAGGCCGTGGGGGAGGGGGAGGGAAGGGAGGCGACGTTTAGCTGCGGCACGCAGTACCTATTTATATCAGAGGCTCCGGCAACAGTCACCAACGCCGCACGCATTTTGAGCGAACACGGGCAAAACGCCGATGGCGTCGACAACAGTTCTGCGTGTTGCCGGTGCTGCTGCATGTCCAAGTTTATACAGCTGATAAAGCTAATATCATTACTCCGTATAGCTCTCTACAAGTTTGCTATCGCAATTGATGCTTCGCCTTTCAGGTGAAAGTGCGACTTTTTTGGACCGATAGCGCCAGGTAACACGTGACTAATAAACCCTTGTATGCTACCTATAATGGCATCGAGGCTGCCAGATTCGAGACCCTCGGTATGAAATAACGATGGGTCTGAGTGGCGCTGGCGAACACTCCTGTAGGCCTAGATCTAAGAGACATAAACACCCAAGTTAGGGCGAGGATTGATAGCCGTCGCCGCAGCGCAATTGGTAGTTCAATGCACGTGTAATGCGGGGGTTGTGCGTTCGGCTCCCACCGATGACAAGTTATCGTTTCGCCCACGTTTATTTGCCTTTTCTTCATTATTTCCACTATTTCATGTTCAATCACTGCTACTTTCTGCGATGATTTCCTTGGTTTCACTGTATGCTGGATTTATATGGTCATGATTATATACATGATTGGGAGCTGGGAGCTTACCAGTACTGTCTTTGGAAAGAAAAATGTGCAATCATTGCGTTCTACCGGTGCTAACATATGGGGCAGAAATTTGGAGGTTAACAAAGAAGCTCGAGAACAAGTTAAGGACCACACAAAGCGCGATGGAACGAAAAATGTTATGCCTAACGTAAAGAGACAGGAAGAGAGTGGTGTGGATCATAGAGCAAATGGGGGTAGCCGATATTCTAATTGACATTAAGAGAAAGAAATGGAGCCAGCCAGGTCATGTAATGCGTAGGATGGATAACCGGTGCACCATTAGGGCTCGGGCACGGCTTGTGCTTTAGATTGCAGGGAGAGGCCTTCATGCTGCAGTGGACATAAATACAGGCTGTTGATGATATATATAATGCAAGCCACACAAGTGGGCTTGTATAGACTACTTTACGGAAGCGTTTAGGTGCCGCCATCTTAGGCTTTTAAGGTGGCTTTCTGTCTTTAACCAAGAAATGTACGCTACTACAGTGGATTTGCAAGCATGAAAGTAATTGTATAAGTGCGTTCAGCGTTTCATGACCATGTTACGGGACTTCTGATAAAATTTGGAAATTGCTTGTGTATAACAGCACAAGATGACGGCGCTCATGAATCGAATATAAAATCGTGCATAGCCACTGTAAGCTGACTGACAATATAATCCAGTAAAGCAAACTTCTGGTCTGCGTAATAACAAAAAAAAAAATGAATTTCTGCATAAGACCTGCACATATAATGTCGGCTAATAAATATCTCTAACGCTCCCGGCCCGACCCCTTAATGGAATAGCGCATAATATTAATCGAATTCACAAAGGTGCCGGATCATTAAATGTAAGTAAATATGTGTCGTGTTTCTCTGTGCATATACTTGTGATCGCCATTCTTCCCTTGAAAAGCATAGTACACATCACCTTCGTCTTCGAGATATCACTGCTTTGACTTCCCACACCACTGCTTTTGTCTGAATTGGTGTTTGCTGCATTTCGGCATAGCTTGTGAGCGGTGTACTAGATAAACATAAAAATTGCCTGAGATTAAAATTGTGACCTTTGGGGTTGGTAAACATATACATTGCATGATATTACACTTTGAATAGGATGAAACTAAAAACAAGTGTGCGCATCGCCCCTAGATTTATAGTGTGCCATTTACCGCTTCACTATAGCTTTGCTTCGCATAGGGAAACATGTGAATGTGCATATATTCTGTATTGGTTTCGCGCTAGGGTTGTGCTCATCGTCATGGTGTGTTCTCTCTCTTCATTGATCTTTTATGCCAATTTTTCCCCTTTCAACGAGCGGGGTAGCAAAGCCGGTATTACCATCTGATTGACCTCCCTGCTTTTCCTTTTATTTTTCTCTTACTTCCCTATCCAACTTGTGTAAGGATCTTCTTCACAATGTCGAAACATCTTGGTTCCTGGCGCAGAGGTGACGCGGAACCTATCCATTTTCATTAGTTACATTTGCAGGCCTCCGCGCTCACTGCAGCATTTAGTATGCAGCCTGCCTTCAGACATCATGTGCCGCACAATGTACACCGCTCCTGACAGCAGAACTCTGTCACTGAGAAGACCTGTATCAACGCTTTGAAATATTTCTATGTTCATTTAGCCCACAGGTGTGGGGGATTTCATCTTCGATGGCTGCGTGAGAACGGCTTGTTTTCAAGAGGGCGACAGCCACCCTTAAAAGGGAGCCCAACCGTCCTTAAACGCAGCAACCGCGATGTCAGAGGAAACGGTGACACAGAAAACGACGAAACAACTTTGGGCGGACGCCGAATCTGGGCTATACAGCGTGCGACGTCGATATACAGGCGAGCAGCCACTTGGGTACCCCCGGCCAGTGCCTCCCATTCTCCCTCGCAGTTCTATCGCTTACCTGGCGTCTCCTCCTCTCAGCTGGTGGAAGCGGCACACGTGGAGGTCACGGTCAAAGCTAAAAAAGAAAATAAAGACGGGATGTGAGGAGTGAGGGCAGTGACGGGGAGGGGACGAAACCAGCCGGGCCATCCGGAACGCGGTTCCGCCTTCCAAAAACTCGGCTGCTGCGCTGGAACGCCGTTTGCCGCTCTTCCTCCTCAACCACGCACAGCAGCCGCTCGCTTTAGTGCTCCTCTGGCCGTGTGTGCAGCGCTGCTATGCATCCTGCAGTGTTGCTCCTTGGCGTTCACGAATGACAGTGGCCGCAGTGTAGGAACCACGCCGCTCTCTTTCGGCAACCCAGCCGCAGCATCGACGAAACCTGAAATAGCGCTCTCAACGTCGTCGAATTCACCCCTGGCCTCCAGACGAAAAAAATTGCTATTGCGATCAGACAATGCCCGAGGCCGTGTAGGAGCGCTTCCTGCCACCCGCTCTCACCTCGACGTTGGCTTCTGGACCCGACGGAGACCGTATCCGAAAGGAGGGGGAAGAAGAAATCCCGGGAACGCCGCTGCGTCTGTCCTTGAACGAGTACGATAGTTTCCTGGTCGTTAGCATAGCGTTCCCTTCGGAGAGCCGTTCTGCGCCGAAAGGGGTTGTCTGATTGGTCGCGGTCTTCATTACGTTTGACAGGGGGATTGAGTGTGCTTTTACGTGCGCTCACTGATTTTGATCATCAGAAGTGGACTTGGGTTCGGCGCGCGAGTAAGCAAGCGCTTAGTTCGGCCGGACCATTCGTCGCTTGTGTCCGCATTTTCACCAACAGCAGCGAATCGCCAACTGCTTCGAAGATGGACAACACGACGACCGAGCCGCTGTACGCCGACTTTCTGAGTGTCTACCTGCGCCTGCCTCAGGACCCGCGGACGAAAGACTGGATAATGGTGAAGTACCCTTCCATCGTGCTCTGGAGCGTCGGCCTCTACCTCTACTTCGTCAAGGTGTGGGGTCCACGCTACATGAAGGGTCGTGAGCCGTTCAACCTGCGCTACGTTATTCTAATATACAACGCCTTCATGGTCACATGCAGCGCGTGGTTCCTAATCACAATCCTGCGACTCACTTACGTGGGCGGTGGCTACAGCCTTTTCTGCCAGGGTCTAGACTTTTCCACCGCCCCCAAGGCCATCGAGTTGCTCGACGTCTACTGGTGGCTACGCATTCTCCGGTTGCTGGACTTTCTGGACACGATATTCTTCGTGCTCCGCAAGAAGTTCAACCAGGTGTCGACGCTTCACGTTGTCCACCACTCGCTGGTCGTGCTCGACTGCTGGTTTTGGACCCGGATAGGCACCGATGGCCACATCTCGTTCATCATAGCGCTGAACACGTTCGTGCACGTGGTAATGTACACCTACTATTTCCTCTCGTCCATCGGACCCAAGGCGCAGAAGTACCTGTGGTGGAAGCGTTACCTGACCCTGCTTCAGATCACGCAGTTCATTGTGGCGATGGTTCACGGCTCCATACCGCTATTCTACGACTGCGGGTACCCCAAACTGTACGTGTACCTAGCGATGCCTCAGGGAGCACTGTTTCTCTACCTGTTCTTCGAGTTTTACTTCAAGGTCTACATCCGCAACTCGAGGAAGGGCTTCCAGACGGTCTGCAACGCGCAGGGAAGTTTAGGCTTGTCCGAGTCCAAGACGACGAAAGTACAGTAGAAGTATTTGAAGAAATTCGCTACCAGGGAATTAATTATCATTGCCTTTCTTTTCTCCAATACCTTAATTTGAGCGAAGTATATGGTGTAAACAATGTGTCGAAAAGAAATACCTTCTCGACCTTGTGTGCGCTGGTAGTGAAGACAGTTGGAAAATGACGACGAGATTTAACTAGCCTTCTTGGAGAGCTGGTCACAGCGCTGTTTGTCTGAGCTGACGATATGTGTCGTAAGGTGAAAGTGGGAACACATGTTGTTGCGTTGTTTGTGTCAAGTGAAGCTGGTGAACGTTTCTGAGATCGCCTTGAACTGAACTTGTCATCTCATTTTGTTCCCGGGCCATTTTTCTTGTGTCACATTTTGTATTTGCCCTGTGCTTTGTCGTGTCGACGTACTACAACGTGGTTCTCTTATTCCATGAGTGTTGTGCATGTGTAATGGCAAAAAAAAAAAAAAAGAGAGGAAGCAACCAATAAATGCCCCCATCGCTTCACACGTTTTCTGAGTCTTACGAAATAGGGGACCAAAACGAGAACCAGTGCATTCTTGCGCTCCGAAATCGTTTCCATCACCGACCGCCGGCTGACCGTGTGACCTAGTTTTGGTTTTCCTTCTCTGGTGGCCCCGCTCAGTGGTGCGTTGCGTGCTCCCTCATGAGTTTCACGGTCACGAAGTCGGATGCGACTACGCTTCGCGGGTACACATATCGCTTCCCGCAAGGCCTGAACGCCACGAACGCGTCGTCGTAAATCATTCTTTGTGATCCCGGCTTTGATCTAACGTTCGACGTAGCTCCACGCGTGTAACTGTTGCACCACTGCTGAGATGCACTATTCAGCCGTAAAATTAATCATGGCAACTTAAAAAAAGGTGAGAAATTTAAAGTTCAAATGAAAACAATGGTGATCGGGGGCCGTATTTTGTAACAATTTGGTTTCCGAAGAATTCAATTTAGTGGTGGCGCCACATTTGGGAGGTTCGCTAACGTAATGAGAACGAGAGGAACGACAGAGGCCAATTGGCGCATAGGATCACTTTGGTCACAAACCAAGGGTACATATAGCAAATTAGCCAAGCTTCTTGTTCTGAACGCCGATCTCGCCCATGCACATGGCACACGACACCTTCGAATCACACCGAAGCACCTCACGCCACTTCTCTTCGTAGTAAACGACGGATTTAGTTTCCGCAGGAGTGACATCTGCGTGACGTCATCATGATGTCCGTGCACGCGCCGAGGTGATGGTGTCACCCAGGCGGCGGCGAATCACTGCTCGCAAAGCGAATTCTTCGAAATCCGAAGCGTTACAGAATACGGACCCTGATACTGGGGACATCCGTTCTTGGTTTTTAGGCTTTTATGCATAAGGTGTAAAGGCACCATCACTTAGAGTAAAATGTACAAGTTACTGCGGCATCAAATGACACGTTATGTTATTGTAACACCAGGACTAGCTCCGCGGGTAATCATAAATTGCTGCTTCAGCGGTTGCTCCGATCGATGATATTCTCGTATACACGATATATAGCTGTAACCTGACGAAAATCAGTGCGGATGTTGCCGTTATTTATGATAAGAGCACAGCTGGTTATTGTGGGTGTGAAAATGTGCATATATATAAATACTACACCGACACGATTGTTTGAATAAAACTCTAATCTGCTTTGATAGCTGCACAAAGCAAGTAGAAGATGTGCATTTTCCGTGCAGAAGTACCATACCGTACGGCCAGGTGTTTTTCCGTTCAATGATACGGCATGGTTTAAGCATTGTGTCATCAGGGAGAAAAGATAATACTAACATGGTATAGGTTTATATTTGTCATATTCACTGTGGACGGACATCCTTTTCTGTCCGTGATGATATTTTTGGTAAGAAAATGCGAACAAATTCGAATGACGACGCCAGAATTTATTGTTGACATGGCGCCACTTCTGCACAAAATGTTTTCTGATTAGAAATCACCTTCAAGAAAATTAGCACATGATTGAACATGAGCGTTCGCAAGACGACATACAGTTTAATAAGCCACGTATCACCCATCATTCAGATGCTGCCATAACCACCACATTTGATGAATTTTGCAGACACTATTAGAGAAATTCCCTGAATTTCTTTTTAATAGGTGTGGTCTGAACGCTTGAACGCAGGGGCCAGTAAAAACTACCTTCGGTTCTGTACCGATTGCGGAATGTCACAACAGTTTGCAGTACCGCGGCTGATTCTCTGATGCTATTAGGCACCTGTGCACCCCACGGTCACCGATGTCTGTGTAGTAGCACAGTACAAGCTAGGAGAATCGGTTTGCGTTGGCAAACACGACGGGAGAAGAAAGATAAACGGCTGCGTTTTCCAATTTGTTGCTCTGCTCTTGCTCCGTCATGCTAGCTTATTCTGCGTGCTGAACGGCCCATGCGTGATGTGCTCGCAGGGAATAAAACTTATCTGTAAGCGAGATGGTTACGGACCATCATGATTCATGGCCTTTTCAAGGCGGACATCTTGAGAAGACGCGTGCGAGATTTGTAAGCTCTCATAAATTAATCCGATGTAGAATTCAGGCTGCCTACGGTGCTTTAATTGCGGTGCACAGACGAACTCTGCACACCAGATAAATTTATTATCTTTTTATTTGTTGCACTTCTTGATGGCTTCTTTGTATTGCAGTTCTATTCTTTTTTGTAGGTTGGACATGGCTGTTCTCCTTGCGTCTTTGCAAGAGGGATATTTTGCTTGTGTATTTCGGTTTGGTGATGTTTGATGTCTTTCACGTGATATCGCGAAAGTGTGCGGAGCCTCCTTTTTTCCCTCTCTTTTTGTTATCTTGTTGAAAGTGAGTGTCCGTGTACGCTGTAAAAATGTTTTCTTTGGTCCCTATCTCAGACTATGCGGAAAATGTCATACGAGTATTTCAATTTTTTTTTATGTCAATCTGACGCCGTACAACGTACGGCTGTAAGGACACACTTCACCTCACATCATGCTTTCGTGTACCTAACAATTTGACGTTGTGGAGCCAGTGATGACATACTTGTAGCCAACATTTCCAATATTATAATAAATGAATCATCCCTGACGTTGCAAACAAGCTGAACGCATTGTCCAATTATCTGCTCTGTCAGACCGAGTAAGTCGTCGTTCAGCGCGAAGCGCCATGAAAGCCTTTCACAAATACCAAGAAGACGCAGTCCGGAAGTGCGTTGCAAAGACACAATAATAAAGAAGGAAAAAGAAGAAAAAAAAAACGAGAGTAAAAAATGTCGATGTAAAGCAAACCAGGCGACTCATGCTTGATGGCTAGCTATAAAGTGTGTAAAATACACACTTGCTGCCAAGGCACAGTGAACAATCCGTGAGTCGAAGAAAGCCAATTGGTGCAACTACAACTACAGTTTATTTTCCAACAGTGGTCGTAGAGGGAATATTGCTGAACCCGCACCCGTTATGACTGGTTCGCATGCAGCAGATGTTTGGGTGTAACTGGCTTTCGACCGGTTGATTTCAGTATTGGGTAACATGCATTGTCTACAGGAACAGGAACTATCTTGAAGCACATGAGATTGTAACCTACTGTCGCAAACGAATGACGGTTTAGACTGATCCCTCTGCAAGAGAAAACTTTGTGCGGACGAGAGTTAATTGCATCCGGCAATATTTGGAATGCTTAGTTACGGGCCTTGTTGATGGTTTAGCCTAGTCAAGTATGCGTTTGTTGTGACTTCACTTTGTCGACTTTTTCTTGAGCATTTGTCTATCTGCCTCTCAAATGGTTTCCCTGATGATCTTCGATTAAGCCTTTAATCGAAGACCATCTGGGAAACAGTTTGAGAGGCAGATAGACATTGCGCAGAATGAGGTCGTTCTCTTCACGAAATGCTCAAGGGAAAGAATTACTAGCATGTATCCTGACTCATTTCTTGACTTCTTGTACAGGTGGAGGTGAATAACCTTTTTTTTTTTACCACCACCATGATTTAAAACGGCATCTGAATGTATATGTGTTTCTGCTGATTTCTAACAGATATTATTTTGGTACGCTCCGTACTCGGCAAACATAATTCTTACAAGCGAACTTGGAATCTCAAAGTCAGGTGCACGGGGACAGTAATTGTGAGGAAAACGATAATATATTTGCCAACCCTCCCACGAATACATCTACGGCTGAGGACAGCGAGAGCGCATAGTTTGCTTAAGCGCGCTGATCCGTTTGCGATGGGACTGTATCTAGAGATGCAAGGGTGTGCTGACTCACATTTCAAAACTGAAAACATAATAAAATTAAATCAGCAGACCTTGGTGAATCCTTTGGCTCTGAACTTATAGAAAGCGACGGAAGCTGCAAGCTGTCTCAGTGGACCAGACCGTTATCTCAAGAACTACGTCTTCATTGACATGCGCGAAACGGAGTCTTTTTGCTCTGCAAGACTGCTTGCAGTGGCGTCCGAGATACATGTCCTGGCGCCACAGCTTCCAAAGTTCGTGGCGGGCGCAAAACTGAGCACGATTACCCTGCGCAAAGGTTGCGCTATAGATATCATCCAGTGGTTACCGCGTGCGACTCTAGACCGCACATTTGTTCGAATACGAGTGGTGCGCAAAGTTTGGTAGAAGGTAAAGCTGATGAAAAAGGCGGACAACAGGAACCACAGCGTTGACCAGTTAACGTTGTCGCTGTTAAAAAGAGAACGAGGAAGAACACTAGTAGTGAAATCATCCGTGGCGATATGTTGCAACATATATGAAACGAACAGTTAATTCTTATTTGGGGAAACAAAAATAAGTAAGTGAAAGAACGGTCACAAATATTTTCGTCACAAAGAACGTGCGCAGCACCCTAAAGCTGAAATGAAACAGCAAAGTGGTTGTTTTTAAGAGCATCACCGACAAGATTTATTTATGCACAACACTGTGTCAGGCGCTGTTCGTATTTTTTTTTGTCCTGTAAAAACACAACGTGGTAAGCCGTCCCTCGCAGTATTTACTTTTAACAGCGAAGCTGTTTAAGCCAGCTATAATTTGTGGTTCGTATCAAGAAACTATCATCAGCAATGAAGAAATAAAAGAAATTAAGCTTTCTTGCCGCGGCGGGATTCGAACCCGCGTAACCACTAGACTAGACAGCCACTTTTTCTTTCTTACATGGTATTTATGGCATCATGCATATGCGAGAAAAATATTATCTGCGAAAAACGCCACGCTTGCAGAACATGCATTTATGCGAACCATAAGATTGCGTTCGAGCGTCGTCGTCTTCGTCCACAGCTGGCGCGTTCGCATGCGTTTGTGCCAATGCTCTGCGAGGTGAAGAAGAGGTTTTGCGCACTATGCTCGGGAGAGAGATAAAGAAAATGAGAGTGAGACAGAGACCCGCATTCACGGAGCGGGTTTTCTGGAACGCGTTGTCGGCATTGCAACGCGGTGTCGGTGTTGCAAACTGCGCTATGCAACGTGCAGTGACGGCCGTAAGTCCGAGAAGCGCGAAAAGAAATTATCATCATCGTGAGTAATAAGATGAAAAGTTCGCGCGCACTTCCGGAAAATGCTGTGCTACGATTGCCCAGCTTCGCTGTGTCAAGCGCTGCGCGGCCGAGTGCAAGGTTAAGCGTTTTTTATTTGTTTTGAGCTGTTACCAACCAAACCAATGGTATACTACGCGGCATTCCTTGACGATATCACCTAACCAGCATCACTGTTTCTTGAGTCTGTTGTGCCAGCGCGTTCATCACTGGTTCAACAGTATACACCCGCGCCTTCTCGATTTTGCTGCCCACAAGTGTTAGCCTTTCACAACAAACTAATATGATCGTTTATTTATAGAGATGATTCGCTTCGTCGTATAATTTCCTGGATAGATATTGACCTTCATTGCAACACAACCCTTCTGTTACACGAACTCTGGTGGGGAAATGGTTGGCTAGTATTCGAGGTAACGGATAACATCGCAAAAGGAAAACGCACGCTGTTGTTTTGACCTCAAGTGAAGTGGCTGTCACCTAGCAGCATTTATGTGCCAACATTTTCTTTTTCCGGCCCCGTCTTATGGCGCTTGGTGAAAAAGAAGCAAAGCCCGACGCCTCGTTGATTTGCATACGGCGTGCCGAAGCGGTGTCTTGCAGTATTAGAGCCGTGAGGAAACCATGTTCTGGTTTTACGCCATGTGCGAAAAAAAAAATGCAGATCCAGCCCACAAGTTGGAATCTGAGAAGCGAAGCTTTCAGAAGTGGTACTTAAATAAATGTCCATGCAACTGATAATATTTTGCACAGCGTTTTGCACTACAGCGATTACCTACCTGCCAGTGAAGGCCGCTAGACGCGGAGACCTCCCCAACGTGGCCCACCTGACCATGCATTATACAGTCTCCGGGATTAGCCCCCCTTTGCAGCATGTGATTACAGCAGCCCACTGTATCCAGGGTCGGCGTCGTGACTACAGCGGGCCGATCCTGGAGCTAGTGCAACAGTAAACTGCACTTTACTCAGTGAAATACGACCATGCAAGCACCTGGGCCATACCCCAAACCTTAGGAAAGTAGGCATAGAGAAGTTTGCTTTAAAAGAAATTGTGCTCTTAATGACGTATAGTTGTTGCAATGAGAAGATTCGGGCATCGTTTGTTATATCGCCGCGTAATTCCGTAGAAAAGAAGGCCAGCAGCCAGGACACCCGTAAGGGAAGTAAAAGTGGTAGTGTTGTCCTGCGTGTGAGCTGCTAGGCATGACAGCAGAACCCCGCCATGGTCGGGATAGTGCGCTAGGGTTCCAAAAGAAAGCTACGGTAAAGAAAGATCAGAACACTTCGGCGATTCCTGTGGCTGTGAACGCATTTATGGCGACATCAGAAAGATCTCGCATCGGACACCACCATCTTCAAATATTCGCGATGCGCTCAACTTCGTTGTGGTATGCTACAGTGTTTGCCTGTTGTGGCCTCCGATATACGTCTTTCTGGGGGCCATACATCACCGAATAAGCAATTATCGCTTTTATAATTTCAATTTATACGACACAGTACACTTGAAGCCACACACAAAAAAAAAGAAAGAAAGAAAGAAAGGATGTCTAGAAGACACTGATTTCAGGATGCGGGAGTTTCACACTTGCCATATTGTTGCCTGTATTGACATTCAGCATGACAAGGCAACACAGTGAAAGGCGTCGAGAGACGCTGGGAGGCGCTGTGTAGCAGCCTGCTTTAGGGAGCCTACATGCAAGCAACAGCGCTTGCATGTAGGCTCCCTAGCCTGCTTACGGCACTTGTCTCTGAGCATCTTTGATGGCACTTTAATTACGGGGCACAGCCCTTAGCACGCGCGACGATACACGTCAACCGTGCGCGTTATTGCGAAGTCTGGGGTCCGTGCGGCCGCGAAGGTTCCATAGATGGTGCCATGTCAGGTGCCGGGAGAAGAAGAGATCCAGAGAAATCAGAAAAGGGTTTTATATACAACTGTACAGCCGCCCAAATCTTAACTAGCGTGCGTGAGCGGAGACTTTTCTGTGCGTCAACGCCATACGACGGAGCCAAGTTGCAAACAGGGCGAGAGTAAGCGCATGCCCACAAAGCGCGTTCAGCCGAGCCCATCGTCTGCTAGGTTATTCCTTCTTATGGACGTCACTCCATATTAGCGCATTTCAGACGAACAGGCCGCGTGAGTAGGCAAATGGTTTTGCTCGTGTTTTATGTTCCGAAGATCAGCAATTGATGCGTGAGCCAGACCAAGTTTTTTAGCAGCTTCCCTTGGCCACGACATTTCAGTATGTCTGAAGCTATAAAGCACCTACGGTGCTGATAACGGCCCTTTCTACAGATGAAAAAAAAAGCGTTTATATCTCCGAGCCTCCGCACAACACTCAAGCCCCGCTTTTTATAAATTCATTTCCCCCTTTCACTCGTTGAGGGAATTCACTGTAGTTCTCGGCCGATCACCATCTTCGACCTGGTCGCAATATCCCGTCCATGATGTGGCACCGTTCCGCCGGGCTCCGCCTCCGATGTTGCTCGTCCGCCCCCGCATACCAGGCAACAGGGTGGTAACTTGGGAACCAAACGTCGAAGCTGTTCCCACGTAAATGCCTGACTTTGGCCCCCTTCGAGGATTAGTGGCCTCCCCATGACGGTAAGATTGTCAGTCAGGAGATTGGCTTTCGCGGAAGCTACTGCCGAGCCTTGTCGTCGTCCGGGCGGGTGCAGATGCTTCACGGTGATACACCAGAGAGATGTTGCCGTTTTATCGTCGCACGAGACCGATTTCGCATTGCAGCCTGGGGTCTAATTGCTCGTCCATTAGTCCCAGGTGAGGGCGACGCTCCAGGCCTTGCGAAACAATGAAGCGTGAACAGCATTCCACAGCTGCACGCCTGTCAGCGAGGCATCCTTTGCCCGAAGGACCGCTAGGCACAACAGCGTACTGTGCTTTTTTTCCCCCACGACCTTAATCCCCAGATTCACGATGTGTGTGCGTATGCGTGGATAAGCTCAGAATTTGTGCTTTAAAGATTGTTTTATCCTACACTCTTTCTATTGCTCGACGAGGTTCATTAAAAAAAAAAAAGAGATTCTGGGGTCTTACGTGACAACAACGCGATCCGATTATAAGACACGCCGAATAATAGGGAACTCCGGATTACTTTTGACCACCCGGGTTTCTTTACCGTGCAGCCAATGCACAGTACGTGAGCGTTTCTGCATTCCGCGCCATCGAAATGCGGCCGCCGCAGAAGGGATCGAACCTGCGACTTCGTGCTCCACGGCACAACACCATATAGCCACTGGGCTGCCGCGGCCGGTGAGGTTTATTCACCTGCAAGGAATAAACAACCGAAGAACCTATGCGGAAATCAAGGCTCTGTTTCAATCGTTTTATCCTTGTAAGGATCCCCCGTGTGAACAATCCAAGCAGCTGTCATGGACTGCACATAGCGTGGGAGGACGTACTCCTCCTTCGCCAAACGATGTAATGTATTAAACGCGCTGCGAAGAGCCATTAGAGCGCCTACCTAAGCCTTCGGGAAAAAGAATGCCATATGCGCCTATAAACTGCAAGCGTCGTGTAATCACCGCAAGGCGTGAAATAACCGCTCGTTTTCTTTTTTATTGCGATACCAATTATATGGACACTTCAACTGGATTTCTGCCGTCGGCGTCGCCGTTGCCGTCGTCGTCGCCGTCGCCATCGTCGTCGCCGTCGCTGTGAGGTTCCGTATAGATTCCAAGGGCGATAAGATCGTCGCCGCGCGCCGTATGCGCGAGCGAAAGCGCGCGGGGGACGCGCGCTATCACGGAGGGCGAACTCGCCCACGCGCTGTCACGGAGAGCGAACGCACGGCGGAAAGCAAACGCGACCGTCATGCGAAAGGCCGTGGGGGTATGGGAGTGAGGGAGGCGGGGCGGCGCTGTGCTCCGGCACCAAAGGCGTATCTTGCCACTCAATCTCCAACGCGAAAGCAAGAAACGGGAAGAGGAGGGGGGGGGGGGGAGCTTCTCCGCTGCCAACAACTTCTCCTCTGCACTTTGCCCGCCGGTGCCGGTCGCCCGCACCGTCTCTTATCTCCACACGGCTCTGACCTTCGTATGCGCTGTGCATTCGCCGCTCAGTTTCCATTGAAGCGATAGACCGCGCGAACCTGCGCTTGCTGTCAGCGTTTTGACAGTCGTTGGCTGCGGTCATTCAGCGTGATCTATTCATGTTTGCTTGTGCGCGCTGACACCACGATTGTTAATTCAGTTAGTAAGCCAATGTGTCCACGTTTATGCACACCATAAAACTACTATCCCTACTCCGAATAGCTCTCTACTAATTTGCTATCGCAATCGATGCTTTGCCTTTCGGGCGAAACTGCGACATTTTTTTACTTTAATAGCTGCGAGGATGTGTTGTTTTACAGCTGAAAAGGCCGTCTTTTTCTCCCATCATTCAATTAAGGTGTCTGATTGCTTTTCGTCGTCAATCGCAGCACAGCATAAGCGTGCCTAGCCGAAGCAGCTGCCACGTAAGGACAAGGTTTGACGTAGACTTCGCCAACAACGCACGTTAATTTGATCGATCGATTGATTGTTTGATTAATTGATTGGGATTAAAGCCCGATAGCAGCTCTGGGGATATGAGAGACACCGTAGTGAAGGGGTCCCGAATAATTTTGACCCCCTGGGTTTCTTTCACTTGCACCTCTATCAACGTACACAAGCATTTCTTCATTTTGTCCACATTGAGCTGCGGCAATCGCGGACCGGGAAACGAACCCGCGACTTCGTGCTCAGCAGCAGGACGCCATAGCAACTGCACCATCGCGGCGGGTAACCAGGAACGTCGGTCGAATCGTTTTGAGTACAAGCACAAATGCCGTGATTTGGATCCCGCAGTATTGCGAAGACAGTGAGTGAAAATAAAGTCAGCGTGGTGTTACGTCGGCGCTTGCCTGTGTAGCCACTGAGATTATCGCCGTTTTGTAAAGAATCTGGTGGTCTTGCAAACATAGGGTATGGGAGAGTTGAACATTTTTATATGGAAATATAGGCGCGGCGGTTGCGTGTAATAGTCCATCGATGCTCCGTTGCATCCAAGTTAACTAATGCAGTCGACGTTGTTGGTATCCTTGAGAGCTTGACCAATGTGCATTATACTGGTTTACTCAGCAGTGCGAAAATATTGACCTAATGCATACAAAAGCACATCATAGCATATTGCAATGCGCACCGTGCGTTGAATGTTTGCACTGCTAAATGCCGCGTCAGAACACAGAACCTATATAGAGAGCGGAGTAAACAAAATAGGAGGGACATGATGAATATTTGCCTTTACATTTGTGATCGCTTATGACGATTGAGGCAAGAATGCCAAAAAATTGACATTTTCGACGTGCGCGTGCTCCGTATGACTCGGAATGCTTGCGATTGAATTCGGTAGCGCAAAAGCTGCCGAGCTTCAGCTGTCAAGGCTGGGCGCGTAACGCCCAGACTAACGAGGGCGCGTGATTGGCTGTCGTTTTTTATCTCAATTTTTTTCGGTATCATTAGCGGCTGGTATCGGTGACACTTGAGTTATAAATAAAAGCGTCGTAGCGCCTTCTGGCCGGTACATGGTGTCTAGACAGAATTAACGGATGAACAAGTTCTTACGCTACAACTGTTAGAACAGATGCCAGGCAATCGTGACGTGGGCAGACAATGGCAAACAGCCCCTATACGAGCGAGCAGGAACAATATCACATGGCCTGGAACGTTTACCATTTGCCTTAGTATGTAAGCACAATAACCGCATCATTCGGCTGGCCTTACAGTGCCGTAAATCGCAGCGCCAAACAAATTAGAAGACGGTGTATATATCGCGACGCCGCACCGAAGGTTCGCCAGAAACATATTTGTGCATTCCATTTGGCTTCCACTTCTGCCGGGTTCCTAAACTATACAAGCAAGCATACGAGCTTCTGTGTACGGCATTGGCGTCACCTTCGTTGTTAATCATCACTGTTTACTTTTCACGGAACCATCGCTGCATCGGGAGTAAGCTTCCCGGAAAGCAATAACACGCGCCTGGCGCGTGCCCGGCTCCTAAAGAGAGGGACGGTGTTTGATATAGAGCCGTGCGTCATGAGCGACACACGCACACAACTCCTTGTGTGTGTGCGGCCGCACGTGTTTGTGGCGTCGCACAATGGCCTTCACGTTAGGTCAAGAGGCGCAGATGCTGCCAAGATTGTAGTATCTCTGAGCCGGCCCCTTCGCGTGCCGTTCGCTACGTTACACATGCGACCGTAAAAAAAAAAAAAAAAAAAAAAAAAAAAAAAAAAAAAAAAAAAAAACGTTATAGCGCAGATTGTCCTTTTTCCGCCTACACGCGCCGATCCTAGATTAGTGGTATAACGCAATGCTATAATGCTAGCAACTAGCTATAAGGTATAACGTAAACATCAAAGTGTTTTTCCTTCGCTGAACACTTATATCTAGACTTGTGAATTACGCAGGCTGCGGAGCTTGGCGCCCGAACCGCCCACAACGAGTATGTTAATGCGAGAGACTCTCTCCGGATGTTTTTTTTTTTTTTATACGAGCTGCTGCTGGCCCGCGGGGAAATTGTTGTTGCCGAATCCAAGAAATTTTCCGAGTTCCTATGAAAGTGAAATGGGTGAGGAGAAGAGTCCGTGCGGAATTGGAATTTCCTCGATACAGAAAGATAAATGACTCTCGTGCCGTATAACTGTGGGTATAAAATCGCGAGTATACACGTGGCGTGTAAAATGTGCGAGTGGGTGCGCGAACCTACAGCGGACCACAAGAAAAAAAATATTCTGACGTTTTACGTGATAAAGAGCACGATATGATTATGAGGCACGCCGTATAGTGGGAGACTCCGGATTAATTTTGCCCCCCGGGGGTTCTTTAACGCGCACTCAATGCGCGGTACAAGGGCGTTGTTGCATTTTGTCTTCACCGAAATGCGGTCGCCGTTGCCGGGATTGGACTCTGCGCTATTGGCCATAGGAGCGGAACGCCAAAGCGGCTACACCACCACAGTGGATAGCGGACCACAAGCGGTGATTTTCCATGCTCGTCGCAGTCCGGATTAATTTCGACGAGCTATAGGTTTATATAACGCACAGCCAATTATCGGTACACGAACGTTTTCGCATTGCGCTCCCATCGGTATGTGGCCGCTGTGGCCGGAACCGAACCCAGGATTTCTTTCTCAGCAGCGCGACGCCATATTCACTGAGCTATATACCGTGGCGCGTCTGGGCACAAAATGAGTAAACACCAAAGAAAGAGAACGCGAATGACACCCTCTTACATCAGTGAACTCAAAAATACACACGCACGCACAAAGACATACACGAAACGCATTCATGTACAACGCTGAACGGGAGTCTTTACGGGCTTGTTAGGTGCCTGCTTTTTGGCGCGCTAGTTTATAAACAGGAAGGCAATAAACACCATCCAGCTGATGGGGTAGCCATCTATGTAGAACAATACCCTAACGCTGACATGGCTTGCACTGTAGCGTTATCGCTCGCTTCATAGAAGTGAAGTGAGAAATAAAACCCTCAGTTTTGTCCAAAAAAGTCTGCCCGCAAATAATGCTCGAAGCCGCCCGCAGATATACCGGGCGTTGCCGAAGAACGTGCGTCGTAAATACAGCCTCAAGCAACAACGCCGACAAACATGATTTGGGATCAAAAGGTTACGTTGGCGGGCTATTCCTTCTCTCGTGAAGATTATAAACATATTTTGCTATACCATCACTTCTTATATACTCACTTATTAACAGCGAAGCTGTTTAAGCCAACCGTAATTTGTGCGCGTGCCACAAAATTAGCATTATCAGCATTTACTCGAGCGTCGTCGTCTGCTTCCGCAATTTAAGGCAGCCGTAATTTGTGCGTGTGCCACAAAATTATCATCATCAGCATTGGCTCGAGCATCGTCTTCTTCCGCAGTTTAAAGCCCCTATTTTTCACACGCATGGCGGCTGCATGGCCGCTATTATCAGCCATGTTGACTCTCTCATTGGCTATCGAGAGGTCTCGTGTTTTGAAATTTGGACCGGGAAACGGCAGTTTTGCAAAATGCAATTTTGCGTTTTCATCAGAATGACGAAACGTGACGTGGAGCTGCAAATTTTATCTACTAATACTTTTTGTGGCCCTTGGCACCTATTTTGCGATTTAAAAAGAAAGTGGACGGTAGCGTGCAGAAGTCCGTGCAATGCATCTGCACTTTCGCGAAAATGTGGTGGCGGTGGAAGCAAGCAACCATGTCAGCTTGCTGATTGGCTGAAGGAATATGCCGTGAGGTGCATCACAGGAAGAGCCGTTTCGTAAACGTTCATTTGACGTCATCCTGGCGCGTCTGCGCTCGCCGCCCGAGGGAAATAAATAAATCAAAATGAACGTTCTTCGCAAGGCAGGATTCGAATCCGAGTACCCCAGGTCCGAAGGCGAGCGTCATAATCACTGCGCTATACACCCCCGCTTGCAGAACGTGCATTTATGGGAACCACATAGATGCATTGTACTAACAGTTCCAACACAACTTCCTTTGGGAGAGAGGAACAGAAAATGAGAGCGAGAGAGAAAGAGAAAGAAAGAGAACGAAGGAGAGAGAGAGAAATAAAGAGAAAGGATGAGAAACATAGAACAAGATATACAGAAAGAAATACAGAGAGAGAAAGAAAGAAAGCGAGAGAAAGAAAGAAAGAGAGAGAAAGAACGAAAGAGAGAGAGATAACCTAGCGCCAACCAAGAGACGCAATCAATCGGCCAGCTTCGCTGTTTCTTGAGCTTTGCCCGGCCTAGTACAAGCTTTCGCCTTTTTTATTTAAAATTTGCTTACAGGCCTCGTGTGAGGCATTGGGTAAGAGTGTCGTCACAGTAAAAAGAAATAAATGGGAACAGACCAGATATATGGGTATACAGGGTGTTTTCATGAGAAAATGCAATTTTTGCATAAAGAGGCTATAAGCGCAGTGGACGCGGTGTTATTGCAGACGAGTTCCTAGGCGAAGCTGGCATGAGCTTCAGAAGACTAAGACTATTTAACAACACACACACACACACACACACACACACACACACACCACACACACACACACACACACACACACCACACACACACACACACACACACACCACACACACACACACACACACACACACACACACACACACACACACCACACACACACACACACACACACACACACACACACACACCACACACACACACACACACACACCACACACACACACACACACACAACACACACACACACACACACACACACACACACACACACACACACACACCACACACACACACACACACACACACACACACACACACCACACACACACACACACACACACACACACACACACACACACACACACACACACACCACGACACACACGCACGCACGCACGCACGCACGCACGCACGCACGCACGACACGCACGCACGCACGCACGCACGCACGCACGCACGCACGCACGCACGCACGCACGCACGCACGCACGCACGCACGCACGCACGCACGCACGCACGCACGCACGCACGCGCACGCACGCACGCACGCACGCACGCACGCCGCACGCACGCACGCACGCACGCACGCACGCACGCACGCACGCACGCACGCACGCACGCACGCACGCACGCACGCACGCACGCACGCACGCACGCACGCACGCACGCACGCACGCACGCACGCACGCACGCACGCACGCACGCACGCACGCACGCCACGCACGCACGCACGCACGCACGCACGCACGCACGCACGCCCCCGCCCACGCACGCACGCACGCACCCGCACGCACGCACGCACACACGCACACAAACACGCGCGCACACACACGCACAAGCCCACATACACGTACAAGCACACACGCAAACACACGCATACACACACGCACATACGCACGCACGCACACATGCAGACACACACATGCACGCACACACACGCGCGCGCACACACACGTATACACATGCGCACAGGCACACACATACGCGCGCGCACACACGCACACACACGCACGCACACGTACACACACATACACACACGCACGCACACACACAGACACACATACACACACACGCACAAGCACACATACGCGCGCACACACGCATACACACACGCACATACGTACGCACGCACACATGCAGACACACACGCACACACACACACACACTCATCCCACGAAGCACGTGCGTCGTACGTGTACCAGTACTCTCCGACTCCGCTGCTTGTCACGGTGCTGACTGTGAACAGAAGTCGATGTTTGTTGCTGCGTTGTTCTAAAATATCACACTCCATAATATCGGGCAAGGGCGAAACCAGTACAATTTCATCTGGGGCGCTATCGCGACTTGAATATCTGCTATCCTCCATTGAGAGCGGCGAGTTTGTTGGACTAAGATATGAGTGCTCAGAGGCTGTGGGCAGCAGAGATACCATTGCCAGTCCTACAACATCATCTGGTAGAGGACGAAGACCCGAAGCACTGACATCAGAACAAAGTCCTCGGACTGCAGAGGCTTGAAGCACGCTCATTTTGGAGACTCGGCTACACAGGAAACAAGTGAAAAGTCAGGCGGATGCTTTCGCTAGGTCGCGCGACTTGGAACCTGGCACACAACAAATTGGCATGGGGCTCTAGTGCGTGGCAGTGGCTTTGGCGAGACGATCGTAGGTCTAGTATACGATTATGCTGCCGTAGTTGGGGAAATGCAGCTGGAAATTTCAAATACAAAACCGTAGTCTATCGCACTGGCAATGGGGTCGGTCGCACTGATCGCGATCTGTCGCACTTCGTCGGGGTTGTCTGCGAAGTGTCTACGACACCGAGGAGGTGAGCTTCAGTGCTGGTACGCGATGCAACGTGAGCTTTCGCAGCATTGCCGCTGAAGCACCAAGGCTCGCGGTGCACTTGAATCACCTGAGCTTGTGCTCATGACCTACCATCGGGCGATGAGCCCTCCACTATGGCGTGCCTCATAATCAGAACTGGTTTTGGCACGTAAAACCCCAGAAAAAAGAAGAAGTTTCTCCATATTCACGCCTTCAAGAAGATCTGCCGGGCCCACGTGAGGTGACGTTGAGTGGCGTCTGCCAATCTGGAGAATCTGTAGCCCAAGGATTAGTGACCGCAGATGCCGACTCGCCGACTGATCAGAAGTGGTGAAGATCTGGTGTCAGGTATACACGATGTCAAAATCTCACTGCGGCAACAGTGGTCTGTGACTGGGGATTGCCGCGGGGATATCTGCAGAAGACTGCCGGCCGGACCCACCACACGCATAGGTTAGCTGGTCCAAAGCAACTATCAAACCTTCGCTCCATTTCGCCTTCGTATTCATCCCATACCTTGGCGGCACCTCGAAGTCGCCCCTCTGCTGCCAGCCATTTTTGTGGTCTGGCTAGGCATGGCGAGTACCCAGTGTGTTGGCAGCAAGCACGAATGGCATCCCCTGGCGTATCGAAGGTCGATGTAGTCCCGGTAGGAATATCCGTGGAATCGGAAGCGGAGTCTATATATGACCAAGGAAGCGTGAACTGCAGCCGTTGGCGTCTCGTAGGTCGATAGAGTCCCGGTAGAAAGATCCATGGCAAGGGGAAGCGGAATTTATGACCAAGGAAGCGCGGACGGCATCTCTTGGCGAATCGCAGGTCGATGGAAGCGCGGACGGCGTTCCCTGGCAGCAGGAACCCAGTACGGCAAGACACAAGAGGACGGAAGGGCTACCTAGCATGGTGCTGGAGGGTTGATCGCCTTAAGTTTGGATTTAAACGACTGCAGCATAGTAATGCGACAAAGAGACAAGAAGCCATCCCTATACCAATGCCTATCTTGTCTCTCACTTCCTCTTTTTTCTCTTCGTTGTCCATTCCTCGTGCTGCCCTGTGCATTTCATCCTTAGAATATATAAATACTAGTTCCAAGTAGCTGGTTGTCAGGTGCACTTCCTTTTATTTTGTCTCCATTTTTACATGAGCGCTGCACAAACAGCAATGTGAACAATCTTTTTCAAGCGAAGCTTGTATTGCCTCACATCTGTCGTCGTCGTCGGTGGTGGTGATGGTGGTGTTACGCGGAAAAGTAGGCTGATCCTGGTGATAGTGCAGAAATGGCCTAAGCTCAATGGCACATACCCCTTTGGGCTCGGGGACCTGTAGCGCACCCTTGAGCTACCCTTGTCACACGTGGGACCCTAAAGGACAAAATCACCAGTCCTTCCCCTGTCGGGAAAATGGGGGTAAGCGAAGCTTGACGTGCCGATTCTAGCGTGCCGATTCTAGCGCTTCTGAAGCCCAGGCGAAACGTCAGCAACCAGCCGCGGACCCCGAGTTGCGGGAGCGCGATGTCGAGGCCAAACGTCAGCGAAGAGCCGCCGACCTTCAGTTTAGGGCAAAAGAAGCGGAACGCATGCGACAGCGTCACCTTACCACAAGCTTCGCTTACCCCCATTTTCTCGACAGGGGAAGGGCACTGATTTTTTTTGCACACACTTTAAGTGTTAGTGTTTTGCTATGCAGATCACAACACGCTCGCGCCAGCCAGCTCTCATCAGCGCTGTATAGTGCCCACGCTATTGCCGCGATATTCGCAACCACTTCCCACTTTGGTATAGCTTAAATGCGGCGTTTATCTATTCATCGTGACATCTGTAGCCATAACAGCATACAGAAGTCACTTCAGTTTGCTGCCGCACTCCGCTACCAGGTGCCAAGCTACAACTCGACTACGACCGCACGCCGGGAGCAGACGCTGTTCGTGGCCACTCACCGTAGGTGGCACCGTAAGTAGCAGTGCGACGAGCCCTATTAACAGCGTTAGGTAACCGGCGCCGGCTGAAACAAAGTGAAGGAACCTTAATGGAAGCGCTGGCAGCAGTGCACCTGCCGACGTTGCGTGATGACATTGCGTTGTGGCTTAAAAGCGAGTCTTTGAGGTAACTTCCAAAGCGAAAGCACTAATGTATGGGCGTGTTGCATTTCCTCCCGGCGACGCTTTTGAGTCTTTTCCTCTAGCCTGATCCGGAAGACGTAAGGGGACACCATTTCAATACGGAGCCGGAGGGCTGAAGTGAAGGTTGTGCGCAAGAACTCTCGCTGTATGAAAAAAAAGAAGAAAAAGAAAATACACAGTTAGAAGTTGCAAAAGAGCACTGCCTTAACCAATGCCCATTCTGCATAAATGTTCAAGGTGAGGAAAGTTTTATTACAAACACGTTAACTACCGCAGACCACTGAAAAGGAAGCGCCCTTCTGTTGTACCTGTCTTCTTTTCATCCTCGTCTCTTTGGCGCAGTTTTTTTCTTCAAATATGTTACACCAACTCGCCCACATCAAGCTCCTGCTGCTTCTGAAAAGGATGCTGTTTCGGTCTTCGAAATGCAAGCTTTACAAACGCTGCGCTTAGTTGATTGCAAAAAGGATGACTAGAAAACTCAGCGCAAAAAAAAAAAGGAAAAAGAAGGAACGAAAAAGAGAGAGATAAAGAAAAAGGACGAGCTTGGAAGCGTTTGCAATATCTGCATTTTAAGTACGACGCTCTTATCATTCATCTATGCTCTCTATGTTTCCGTCTTAAATTTTGGCTACCGGGGTTTCACTATCGCTGGGATAGCAACACTATACCGGCTTGTCTTCATTTTTATTTCATCATATAGTGAAATCACAATTCGGCCGCTGCAGCTGGTAGTCAAACCCGCTATCTCGCTTCGAGCAACGGGACGGCATATGACCTCATAGTTACCGCTGCGGGCGCAGCAAGCCACCAAGCAACAGCTTCATCTCTCATTGCACTCAAGTTGGGGTCCCAGTGGCTCTAAAAATAAGCGTACCATAAGCTAACGTCTTACACTGTCTCTCCCATAAGCGGCATCGTACTGAATACCCTCATACAATACACACTCAGTACGGGAGAATCGCTCTGCCTTTTCAATTTTAAGCTTTCCGCTGCTATCGCCTTATCACTCACGAGACACGCTCTTCACCCAAAGGGAGACGCTTTTCCATTTGTCCACAGCTCAAGCTCTTCGGCTTTCACCGAGTGGCGGTAGCTAACTGAAATGTCTTTCTTGTAGTCTCGACGAATTTTCCACGTATTTACTGTCGCGGCTTAGGCCAGTTCTCCGTGCTTTAGAGAAGTCTATAGGTCTTTTACCCCAAGATGGCTCGCACCAAGTAGCCTTGCAGTCAGTGACTCAGTGCACTCTGGGATATGCGGACGATGACCCCATGCGGCCCAGTCCTCAGCTTATCCGTACCTATGCTCCTCCTTCAATTCCGTGCGTCAGTGCTGCGAAGGCTAGGGCTGGTTTTAGCGGATCAGTGACGAGAGCAGAAAAGCGAAGAAGGCTCTCCAATTTTGCGGTAATAATGCTTCCTTGCGCTACCATTTAGTAGTTGTCTTATCTATTTATTTGTTCATACACCTACAGTCGCCGAAAGGATATTGTAGCATATTTATTATTATTTATTTACGAATACCTCAAATGGTCCCAGGCACGGGGTTTTACAGGAGGGATGAGTCATTATTTAGTGATAATGATTCGATGGCAATCTTGAAATCATGTAGGTCGGAGTGGAGCACAGCGTCGTCGCGAATAGTATTGCAGCCCCTTGCAGTCTTCAGAAAACAAACAAACAAACAAACAAACAAACAAACAAACAAACAAACAAACAAACAAACAAACAAACAAACAAACGTGGACAGCTTGCACTAGTGGTGCAAGGCTGAAGTAAACAGCGGAGCTGGTGATCGACCTAGCTTTTCTTCCAGGTTTTACTAGGCTTGGCTAAGTTTTGCTAGGAAAAGCTAAGTGCTGCTAGGCACGGTATTCCGAATCGGCTCGCCGCCGACGCGCAGATTCTCGCTTGGCCGTGCGAAGCGCTTTAAGATGAGCGGCTTCTTCTTCGGGTGTCCAGATCTTCTTTGGTCGTCCCATGCCAAGGATACATGTACTCGCCACAGAGTCAACGAGAGTTCTGCCGCCGTCGCGGCGGCTCCGAACTTTATCTCCCCAGTGACGTCATGGCCCAGCTGCACTTCCACACTTGCCGAGGCGTGGCTGGTCGAAACCTGCCGCCAGAGGCGCGGTGTCATTCTGGAAATGAATTCCAATAGATACGCTTGACAAAATCAAAAGCTACAATTCGTAAATGGCAATATGTGTCGTAAAGTAATTATCTAACAAGATAATTAATAAATTTTTGTTAATTTGTTGAATATATGTTTCCATTTGTCGTGAAACTAACGTCCGCCTCTTCGAATAACCCAGCTCAACAATCAGCATTATGCTACCAGCCACATGTGATTTTTAATTTTCTGTAAAGCTTAATTTTGAATACCCTATATATGCTTAACACACAAGTTAGTTTGCGGATGAACGTTCCAGAATTTATTTGCCACCACTGTAATTCAATACTCTAAGAACTTGTTCAAAATTAATTTTATTTTTGTGTTTCCATAAAAATGATCCTGCACAAGGCAGTGCAAAGCGGCACATCAATGATCCCTGCCGATAATATACATATTTTTGCGCAGCAACAAAATATTGTAAACGGCTCTGCCTTTAGGCACGTCTTCTACTCTGCGAAAATGTAACCAGCTTTACTGAAATTACTTTGATTGATTCTTCTTGGGGATTGCGCATGAAGTATACTTTAGAGAACTGAAGACAGTGTAGGAATATTTTTTGAAGGGAGTTTTGCATCATTCGAAGTTTCCTATCTCTCCAAATCCAGTGCGATGCAGGTATCTTTCTAACTCTTCATTTTTATCCGAGCACGATCACCTCTAGGAATCCGAAGTCTTACTAACCTGGGAAACCTACTGACCATAGTTCATTATAGTGCCACTAAGACGAAAGAATTATGGCAGAATCTATCGTAAGATGACTATCGAAGTTTGCGCGATTAGTATTCAAGCAATGTATTGATCACCTAGTGACGCAACCGTATGACCTAAAACAGCTTTACTTAGAATATGTAGTGGTCCTTCTTAGAATTCAAGCGCCCCGATATATGCGACATATAGTGTATCCGCAATTCGCCCGCTTTGCTATGACCTTCGCTCGCCAAGGTCATTCATGACCATGACAGAAGGACGACGACTGTGTGCCGATGGCGCATGCAGTGACGACGATAGAATTACGAAGAAGGAATGGTGTCATTGGAACGACGAAGGTGGTATGGCGACGACGTCATGGCGGCAATGGAATGACATTTCTGAAATGATGACGGTGGTACGACAGCTTTACGAGGACGACATGACCACAACGGGATGTCCATCACTGTATGACGACGATGGAATGACCACGAGGGCATCCCGGACTCAAGGACATACGTAGTGGCTCAAGTTAGAAGACAACTTAGGCCACACGGCGTAAGAAGATAGATCGATAGATGGAACATATACGGATTTCGCCTAAATAATCATGACAGATTGACCACGACAGCATCCCGATGATGGCATTGCAATGAATGCATGACGACGACTGTGTTATCACGGGACCGTTACCCAAGCGCGCGCGCGAGGACGCAGCGAAAGGAAGACTATGAAGGCGCGCCTCGGCTCTTGTCTGGACTTCGCCATATGGCCAGTTGTACGCGTATACGTATATATAGGCTCCTGTAAATAAATATTGTACCTCTCGCTTTCCTTGTTACATTTTGGTGGAAGTGCTGGGTAACGCCACGACAACACCGAAGGCAATGGCGACGCAGACTGGACTACTGGATAGTCAACGTGAGTCATCTGCAGTTGCCTCGCCGTCTACAACACCATCGGCCATCTTAGGGCAAGTTCGTGACCCCGGTACGTTTACCGGAACTGGCAAGGTCGACGTAGGCAACTGGTTGAACTGGTGCGAGGGTACTGGTACGAAGGTATATATATATATATATATATATATATATATATATATATATACCCTCTCACGCCTACCCAGTGGCCCAAGTTGTCTACCTACCTATCCAGTGCACCACGACCAGGAGCACATGCCTAGTGGCCCAAGCAGGTAGACAACTTGGGCTATAGGCATGTGCTCCTGGTCGTGATGCACTGTCGTAAGAGAGTGTATATATATATATATATATATATATATATATATATAGACAGACAGACAGACAGACGGACAGACGGACGGACCAGACAGACAGACAGACAGACGACAGACAGACACAGACAGACAGACAGACAGACAGACAGACAGACAGACAGACAGACAGCAGACAGACAGACAGACAGACAGACAGACAGACAGACAGACAGACAGACAGACGGACAGACGGACAGACGGACAGACGGACAGACGGACAGACGGACAGACAGACAGACAGACAGACAGACAGACAGACAGACAGACAGACAGACAGACAGACAGACAGACAGACAGACAGACAGACAGACAGACAGACAGACAGACAGACAGACAGACAGACAGACAGACAGACAGATAGGCTCAAAACGGCTGAAGTATAGGCAAAGAATGCTATTCGCATTAAAGGTGCCTGCAGTATGCAAATAATGATAATCTCATTGTAAAGCGGTGCGCATAATGGCGGCTGGTAATCTCTGGTACCGTTTTCCCAGTGACTGAAAAACGCTGCTAATGTACACTAATCTGTGCAGCGTATCGCTTCGGTGTTTGTGGGAAAGTCGGCCTCCACTTTCCCATAAACGGGCAGACACCACTGACCCATAATTTGCATAGGGCTATAATTTGAATAGTCTTTAGTTTCGTCGAGTCGCAAATAGCATGCCCTAGCCTAATCTGGGCCCGACCCGAGGCCAAAACTGCTAAGTCCGAGCCTGGACCGGTCTTTCGGGCCAGCCCGGGCCCGTGCAGTGCTCTAGGAGACAGTGCTGCCCAGCTCCGATTTGACGCAACGGCTAGAACTGGTCAACCGAGCGAAAAGGGCAGCTAAGGCTGCTGGGACTACTGTACTGAGGGAACTTCCTCCCCCCTGGGGAGCCGAGGAGCTACCCACGCTCGCTTCACTCGCGTGCTGTTCTGTAAAAGTTTATTATCTCTCTCTATTGCCCAACCGGTGAGCTCAAGTTTCGTTTGCTAGGTTCTTCCCATAAGTACGACCCAGCCTCTGCCACGATTAACTCGGCGATTATCTCGGTGGAAGCTTCCCGTCAGCGAAAGTGTGCGCACTTGCACTTCTTTTTTTATAGCGAGGCAGCTAGCCTCTAGTTGGTCGGGAATTTTCGGTCTGTGCTCACCCCAAAACAAACTGCAGCTGGAGACGTTTCAGTTTCCGCGCAACAGAATTATGTTTGCTCGTATATTCGAATACAACCCGATGCTATCGTGTCTGCAGGTTGTAGCCGCCTTCTATATACTATTAGCACAGTCGACGGCGCCTGTCAGCCACATTCTTATGAACTATTGCGCTTGATTGATGTCGACCTCTGCGTCTCGCAGGCACCATCTGCATACAATACATATTCCTACATTATCCCAACACTGCCAGCAGTGCAGAATGTAAGCAGGGGGCACAAAGTGACAAATTAAATACTTACCACCCGTTCCCACTCTGCACAGCCGCACGTTAAACAGTCTCTTGCTTTTCTTCCCATGCAGGCTGTACAGCAGTTGAACTGCATGGCCATGATGGCGTTCATTATACTGAAGGCAACCTCCCACAGGTTGTAAGTCGTACTTTACGAATTTTCTGACGCATTTTACTTCGAGAAATGCAATTAGTTGAATAACGCACCGGCGCTAGGGAGAGGACCTACAAGAATGAGGATGTATGCGGCACTTCTGCACACGGGTGTTGGCGCGTGACGAACATGTGCACGATATATTTGTCCTTGATGCGTGGGCACTCTCTCCCCGCTGCATCGGTCGCACAGCGTTTGCTGTGACCGGAATCCACATTTCTCAAACACTGTCCAAAAACGGTACCACTCGTACCGCCACCTAGCGGTAGCGGGCCACTCTCCAACGGCAGCTAGAAAAGGGCTTTGTCTTTCAGTTTGCCGCATAACATATTTATTGCTTTCTCGTATATTCGCATAACAACCCGAAGCTATTATGTAATCAGCTCAAGTCGTACTTTACGCATTTTACATCGGAGCTGCTAAAGGTTGGTCTCGTAGTCGTGCGCAGCATCGTCGAGCTGGGAGAGAGTGAAAGCAGAGCATAGGAGGAGAGGAGGTGCAGAGAGAAAGAAAGGCAGACAGACAGAGAGAGGGAGAAATAAAGAAAACAGAATGAACTTTCTTGGCAAGGCGGGATTCGAGCCCGGGTACCCACGGTCCGAAGGCGAGCGTCATAACCACTGCACTGTACACCCGCGCTTGCGGAACATGCATTTATGGGAATCATATGGTTGCATTGACGAAAAATGTTGGGCCTACCGTTAAGAGACAGGAAGAGAGCGGTGTGGATAGGAGAACAAACGGGGATAGCCGATGTTCTAGTTGACATTAAGCGAAAAAAAAAAAAATGGAGCTGGGCAGGCCATGTAATGCAGTAGGATGGATAACCGGTGGACCATTAGAATTAGAGAATGGATACCAATAGAAGGGAAGCGCAGTCGAGGACGGCAGAAAACTAGGTGGGGTGATGAAGTTAGGAAATTTGCAGGCGCAAGTTGGAATCAGCTAGCGCAAGACAGGGGTAATTGGAGATCAGCCTTCGTCCTGCAGTGGACATAAATATAGGCTGATGATGATGATGATGGTTGCCTTGTACCGACGATTGTAACACAACTTGCTTAGGGCGAGAGTAAAAGAAAATGAGTGTGAGAGAGAGAGAAAGAAGGAACGAGAGAGAGAGAGAGAAAGAAAGATAGACACAGAGAGAAAGAAAGAGATCGAAAGAAACAGAGAAAGAAAGAGAGAGAGAGAAAACAAAAATGGCGCTAAGAGAAAAGTCAACTTAAAGCTAAGGTCAAAGCCAAGTTAAAAGCTAAGTAATGCCACGATAGAGCTCACATAAAGCCAAGCCAACCCTCCACAGCTCCGCTGGTCATTAGTATTTGCGAGAGCAAAGTCAGCGCATTTTTTTTCTGATGCTATTTACTTCTGGACACTGGTTTTGGGCCACACTTCTGTTCGTCAATCATACTCCACGGAGATGTTTTCGAACACTTTCGTTACTAATGTCCAATCCGACTATATCCTCCACGTGGCCCGCCATGAGGAAAGGATCCACAGCAACCACAGCAACGATGAATATGCCCTGTTCTGTTGTTTTCCGGCTCAAATATTAAGCTGCCTCACCAATGCGGTTTATTCTAGCTATTTGTCTGTATGAATCGGTAAGCCGACGACAATCCTATCACGTGGAGTCTCGTCTATTAGGATGCGAGGTACGGATTCTTCTTCCCGCTAGACAACTATATAAGGAATGCCAGTCAGTCGTAAACAATACATACACAACAGGGGTAGTGTCGACCTTGGCGCATTGGGAACGCGTCTTAGAGAGAGTTCGTCAGAGACAGTTTTCGACATGCTTGAAACCAGACCGAAAAGTTGCTCATCCGCTCATGCGCTACTGTTTCTTGCCCCTGTGATAGAGTTGCACAACCGTTTTGCACGTGTTGTTCATTATTTTCCGGCGCATGCGCACTAAAGTGGCATATGTTCAAAAAAAAAAAAAGAAAAGTCAGTGGTGGTTTGGCGGAAAATGCTGCAGCAACACACACACACGCATATATATATAGTCAACTCATCAGACGCCAACAAACAATGAAACGAAGGACAGCATAGGGGAAATTATTCGTAGTCATTTTATTTAAATAAAGAAGTTATAATTAAATGAAAAATGCAAGTGGATGACAACGCAACTGGTCGCAGGTGTGATATGAAGCCACGTTTTTGCATTACGCGTGCGATTCTCTTACCAATTAAGCTACCGCGGCGCCACTTTCCCACCCACTTTCTGGGGTATTTAAATCTGTTTACTAGAACGAACCCTCGGAGTGTTAGCCAGCGCCAATTCTCAGGGCAATGGCAGTCGAGTAGAACATCCTCTCTACCGCAGTCGTCACGTAGCACGTGAACATCTTGGGTGAAAACCACTGGTCAATAAACGCACTCATGCTACCGGAAGGCATCAAAGCTGTCGGATTCAAAACCCTCGCTATGTAATGAACGATAAGAAAGGAAACAGAAGGGCCCCTTTTTATTAGTCAATTTATAAGAAGGCCAACAAACAATGACACGAAGGACAGCATAGGGGAAATTATATGTAGTTCTTAACTGAATTGAAGAAATGCTCTTCTATAAGCTCTCCCATACCCCTCTACCTCTATGACGTAACTGACTTCCCACACTTCACACACATGCACTTCCTTCCGCTTTGACTCTCTAATGCTGACGCATTAAAAAGAAGACGCAGCCAGGTGCACACGTTCTTGCTATGTCCGATACGCAGGGAAGCTTCCATCGAGTTCATCGCCTGTTTTAAAGGCCTGTGTCGTTCAAGTTCAAGGCCTCTGTCATGCTTGTGGGAAGAGCCTAGCAGACGAAACTCGCGCTTGCAGTGAACTTGGCACGCATGTGCTCGCGCTTGCTGATTTCGTCACTCCACGCCGTTAGGAGGCACTGACCGGCAGGCCAGTCGACTCTCGTGTGGTGCTGCTAAAGAATCGGCCGGGTGTATACATGCTTACCCGGCGAAAGTATATCTTCAGTCTATTCAACATATTGATGAGTATACGTGGAACCGGTCTCACTTCTAACCTACGAACACTTTATTACTTTATTTTCTTTATACCGCCAAGTTGATATTTAATAGAACCTTTGCCCGCAGCGTTTAACACAACAGCTATCATATCAAACAGGCACACCGCATTTTGAGCCACGTCAGCCCCCAAATTGTCGTGCACACGTTTTAATGACGCTTCATTGCCTAATATCTTCGCTTTATGTGCAGCAAATTTAAACAGACATCATTAACAAATATGATAGTTGAGAGCTATGACTGCTCTTTTTCTATTTTCTTATCATCGTAATCATCATCATCATCGTCGCAATCATAATGCGAATTCAGTACACTGGCAGCGCCAAGACTTACCATGCCAATCGCTGCCCATATCAATGGTGCATCATTCAATTACGAGCGACAAGATAAGGGCATGGGATGTGTCACATTTATGCACCGTGGCAAAATGTGGCCGCGAGATGATTAATACAATTCAACATAGCCCGAGAGCTGGCTGTGTCGTTGCGGCTCAAATACAGCTGACACAGCGCGACTACGTTACTATCGACTAAAACGAGAAAGTGCGGCTGCGTTTTCTGCTTCACAGTTCAATATCATTCTCAGCTTGCTGCACGATTATCTTCGTTTCACATCCTATCTGCGTGCAGCGCTACACAACAGGCACCGAAGAATAATGATAGCACAATCACGTGGCACGCAATCGTATTAAAGAAAAAATGAATGCGAAGTCTTTTACTCCTGCTTCCGAGGTGTCTCGTCTTATACTAAGCGCACCCAAGGGGCCCAAGGTCTTAATGACCACGAACTCGAGGTGCGCGCCGCTTCCTGCTTGCGTGTTTTTTGCGCATCACACGGGTCTGCACAAGATCGTTCAACTGCAGGAAGACGCAGCACTTTATTACCTCTCAACTTGCACAACAGGGACTGGCGCCCGTGAAATGCACTTGCCTGTATCGGGCGCGTTAAGAAAGGATGTCTGGAAAGGGAGAGAAAGAAAAAAAGAAGTGTGTCAGGGAAGGCATGCAAGCCTCTTCGCTGCCGTTTGTCGAGTTTTCCGATCTCTTCTCGGCTGCCCTCCTCCCTCCTTGCGCACCCTGCTCGGACGAGTCACGTACGTGCCCTCTCTCCCCCCGAAATTGCGTGGCCCGCCGGCTCCACGCACGTGGACTAGTTACGAGCGCGGTGGTCAGTTTCGCATTGTGGCCCCCCCGAAACGCGGCGGCTCCCGCGTGCCTTCGACGCACCGTGCAAAGCCGGCATATCTTCGCTCCTGCTTCTCCAGTGCCGGTGCTTAGGGCAGCGGATCGAATCGACCGTGTCGTCTTCTTGAACTTGGCGTGATTACGACCGAGCCTCCCGACAGATATGACGTCGCTTCTAGCGTCCGAAATAATGACGCCGATCGTGGACCTGTACAGGTACGTGCTCTCTAAACGGGACCCGCGCACGGAAGGCTGGTCCCTCGTGGCCGATCCCAAGTTTGTGTTCCCGTTGCTGTTTGGCTACATCTACGTGGTCAAGATCGGCGGCCCGCGATGGATGATGAACCGCAAGCCGTTCGAGCTCAAGCCCATCATCATGGTCTACAACTTGGCGATGGTGATCGCCAACATATTCTTTTTTTACCAGTACGTTCGCCACTCGTACCTGGGCGGAGGCTACAACGTCTTCTGTCAGGGCGTCAGCTACTCCCGTGACGAGACTGCCATGACCATACTCAACCTGACGTGGTGGTACCTCTTCGTGCGTATCGCCGACTTCTTCGACACCTTCTTTTTCTTAGCGAGGAAGAAGTTCTCCCACATCACCGTGCTTCACGTGCTTCATCATTTTCTCGTGGTGTTCAGCGGCTGGCTCTGGATCACCTTCGGATGCGACGGTCAAGTGCTGATGGGCATCTGCTTCAACTCGTTCATCCACATCATCATGTATTCGTACTACTTCCTCAGTGCCCTCGGTCCTGCGGTGCAGAAGTACTTGTGGTGGAAAAAGTACCTCACTCGTCTGCAGATATTCCAGTTCGTCTTTCTCACCCTGCACGTGTCAATACCGATCTTCTATGACTGCGGGTACCCGATGGTGCTCACCGTGCTCGCGTCTGCGCAAGGCACCCTGGGACTAGTGCTGTTCATCAACTTTTACATCAACGCTTACGCCTCAAACAGAAACTTGGACTTCTGCACTGTGCAAGGAGATAAAAGAGACTGACCACTATGAGGTGCGTGGCGCTTTGAGTCGTGCGTGAAAAGCGCAGGACCGCATACGGAAGGTGGCTTCAGTGAACACCGTCGTAACGGGTTTCGATTCTAGTTTCAAACCGCGAGGCGAACTGCAGACGGGAACGCCAACTTGATCACTGACAGAGTTCCCACGCCGAATTTACAAAGCCTATCATTCGCAAGAACCCCTTTCTCTTCCGCTGCCATGCTTTGCATGGGCTTGTCCTTATGAAGTGTTCTTGCGCACGAGCGGCTTTGTGAAATCGGGTTGAGCTTGCTATTACGTACCATGCATTTCTAGTTTGTCACAACTTCACTGACATTTGTGGCGTGTTTAACATGTTTTTCACCACTGTTATTGTGAGCGCTCATTTTTTGTGTGCATGCTACATAATTTGTTGCAACTTTCAGCATTTCATGCTTTAAACTCGAGCAAGCATTTACTACCCATGTAACAGAGGCATTTTCTTTATTATTTGTTGCATTCTTCCCGGAGCTAGGTTTACCTTCTAGAGCGTAACACCGTAAACCCCTTGCGTAGGGTCGCTAACATCGTAAGGACGCCACTTTATCATTTCTGTGAGAAGGAAACTGATGCTATAATGGACAGGTATAAAAGGATGGTTGTTTTATTTCTGCGCAGTATGAATTGAGCAGATTTCCACAGTGATCTACTAGAATAATCACCCTTCTAGCCACAACTACAACGTAAAAGGCCTTTCTTCAGAAGCGACTTTAATCACCTCAATTCCTCACGGAACACTTAATCAAAAGAGAGAAAACTTAGATTGACGAAGAAAATTCATCATTCTGGTTCAATTCCGGCAAAAAGCTAGTCATCGCAATCTAGAGACATAAGAAACTATGCGCACAAGACGTGGACAGAGAAGAGGCTAAGACACGCGAGCGCCGACTTATAACACTGTTTTATTTCGACGCAAGTGGTCTGACGGACGCTTACACTTTCTCGACATTAGGTTTTTATTTTGAGACAAACGTATATACTGGAAATATGAGCCTCGTGCCAATAAGCAACTGCTCCCGTATGCGTCAGCACACTCGAAACTGGTAAAAAGGGGCGTCGCGAAGTTATGCCTGTCCAGCACTTCATGCAAGTCTTGCTCAGAGCTCATGACCAACAGCTTCTCTGAACAGATTATCCGCCTCAGGAACGCGGGGTATCCCACGCATGTTCTTGTCAACGTTGCTGAAGGTCTGTTGAAGCGCAAGTCACCACAAATAACTAATGCTACTCACTCTTCCACAAATCACAACAAAGTTGCGGTTATTCCGTACATCCACGTCATATCGCATCGACTGAAAAGGATTTGCCAGTGGGCCAATGTAAAAGTATGTGTTTTTTCCCCGCTCCTGATAAACTGCAATCTTTGTGCAGGTTGACCAGGGAGCGCGCTCCCAAAAAGCTTGTTTGCAAAAAGAGACATCAGTAAATGTTCGTTGACTGTGCGGAAGGGATCGTTTACAATCTGCCTTTGAACTGTGGAACCAACTATTTTGGTCAGAGCGGTCGGTGTCTTAACGACAGGCTTCGGGAGCATCGCTACAATGTGATAGAAATGAGAGGGGGGTTTCTGGATGCGCACTGTAGAAATTGCATGCGTAAAAAGGAAAATGCCACAAATAAGAGCATGTGTAGTCCGGTATTTAGTGCCTGCTCAATTGTTAGCAAACGTCATAATCAGTTAACCCGCGAGATCATCAAAGCGGAATCGATTGACAGGCTTGGTGACACCTGTGTGTCAAAACAGTCTGTCGCCCTGTCTAGGAAAGATTTATGCTTGTTGCGTAAAGATAGGAATTTCCGGCGGGCGGCGCACACGTGGTGGGTCGCAGGTTATGTCATATATGTGTTTGTTTGTTTAGAAATAAAACACTGTTGTTAGTCTGCGCTTGTGTGTCTTAGCCTCTTCTCTGGCCTCGTCTTGTGCGCATAAAGTTTATTTCATGTCTTTTCAACATACACAAACAATCACCTTAGTAGACATATCAGAATGAAGATGTTATGTGAATGAAGATGCCACGAGCGTTTCCAACAAGGCAACGTGATAGTGCTTGTTTCAATGTTTATTTTGTAATTGCTGACAAGATTAAAAGTTCTAAACGCTCATGACAACGTAAGCGATGTGACTGCAATGTTGAATATTTGACACTCCAAGCCGTCACACGTGCTCTTCGATGAAAGAACACCGGCGAGAGGCTAGTTGTGCAACTAATATGTATTGATGGAATGCAAATATTGCACGTCAGTATCACACCTATGCTGCGCGCGTCATTCTGCCACACACATATAACTTACCCAATGCGCGTAACAATGATTTAAAGAAAAATACATTATGAGATTTTCGTGCCAAAACAATGCTCCGATTAAGAGGCACGTCGTAGTGCCAACTACCGCGTGTCTGCGGATTATTTTGACCACCCCGGATTCTGTAACGTGCACCTAAATCTAAAGTACACGAATGTTTTGTGCACTTCGCCCTCTAACGCGATCAAACCCACGACCTCGAGGTCAGCAACGCGGTGCCATAGCTACTGAGCTACCGCAGGGGGTGCAGCAGGGATGGGAACCAACATTCGTGTCACGAGTCATTCTGGCGGGAAGTCATCAGAAAGCCATCAATCGTGCGCCGCACAGAACGAATTCCAGGCTTCTCGTTCAGTGCTTGCGCTCTGCTCAGGGTCCTGTGAGTCATCTGCGTGTCCCACATCGAGGTTGGCAAGGTCAACGCCAACCACGCAGTTTACATAGGCGTCTCGGAACAGGAGACGAGTGCAATTCTTCGCGGACCGTAAATGTCCCAGTGGTTCTTCTGTTTGCTCGGCTTCTGTGGGGAAGGCCCCCAGGCCCGGGCTTGTCGCGTGTGCAATTGCTTTTCCAATCAGGCCGCACCAAGGCGCCTGACTAATCAAACATCGCTGCCGTTCTGAGAACTCCTATAGCTCCCTGCCCGCTTGGCTTCCGTGTGTACCTCGTTCGGTGACACCGAGCGAGGCTGGCGACCGAGTCGCTGGCCCGTGACCTATACGACAAAGAACGGCAGCCCCTGAATATACCCGTCGAATCACCGTAACCAGTAGTGGCTTTTCTTATGTTTCGGTTCGTTCGCACGTGATGCCTTTTTTGATATTAGGTTGTGAGAGCAGGACCCCACCGACCTTGTTCGGAAAAACATTCAGCGTTAGCCCATTTCCCCAACAGTGCTTGAAGCAAGGTGAGGCAAGGTTCCGGGGTAATGCAAACATTGGACACCATGTTTGGAATGGTCAGTTTTCCTGGACACAGCTCCATAAGCTTGTTTTGCTAAGACTAATCGTATTTGAAGTTTACTTTTATTTCCAACAAGTTAGAGGAGGCAGGGATTACAGCTGCAAATGCCACTTCAAAAACACCCTGCCCCTTATGCTTACAAGGCTTGGCAGCGTGCAGCTGCGCCACACGGTTTCTAGAAAAAATACAAAAAATGCTTAAGTTTGCAAAACACGAAACAAAAACAAAATAACGTACTCCACAATACAAAACTAAAAAGGAAAATTGCAAAATGTTAGTTTCGTGTAATTTTAAATATCTCAGAGCTGAACAAAGCATAAAAAATTACCCATTAGGACAATAACGCTTAATTCAAGATACAAACACGAAATTAACTCATGAATATGGAAAACCTGTAAGCTAAACTTATGCGTATTCATTAATGGTGAATGCCATATTAATTAAGCGTGTCAGTCTTGCTGGCATAAATGAAAATTCTGAATGCGTATAGGTTACATATAATAATTCCTCATTCGAAGTATGAATTTAACAGGCTTTGCAAATTATTTTTTAACATTTGTGATCTATGAATTGTTCTAAAACGGTTGCGCTCTCCACAGATCTTAGTAGCTTGGGTGGTGTAAGGGGACGCATTCTTCTAGCATGCTCGTTCCATAAGGGATATTGCTTTACAGCGAAGCTGTATAGGGCTAATTTCTAGCGGATCGAGTTCCGTAGACCAAAAACCATGGGCCGATCTCGAAGATTGTGCGATACCGGCCCAACCTGCGTCGGAGGTGAAGCAGGCTTCAAGCGCTCCACCAACTTGCAAAAAGAAGTTTAATATCTTGGGTCCAAAAACAACCCGTATCCGATATTAGGCCGATAAGAACAGATACTACACTTTGACCCACATCGGTTATGTCTACGTTCGCACCATACACGTGTACGCCATCCCGCGTATTCAAACTAGCGCCTACCAGTCTGAGTGTCTTCTGTTTCCAGACGTCATGCTCTACGTAGGCTCCTTTCCTCATTTCTGCTCTGACGATGAAATGGGTAGGCCGTCTGTTGTATAGTCTGAAGAAGAACAGCGTGCCTACCAAGAACGACCGCGTGAACAGAAAAGGGAATGGGCGCGGCGGCGGCGGCGGCGGAAGGAGACCACCGACGATGAGCGGGCCGCGGACGCCAAGCGTAAGCGTGCTGCCCGCCTGGACCGCGAGACGGAAAGAAATACGAACCGTCAATGTGGCCCCAATCCCGCAAAGTTGGAACGTTTCACCGGAGCAGCGGTAAATCCCTACATACACAGCTTCCCTTGTCATCCACCTTCACAGAGTGGAATGGAACTGAAGTTTTTCCTGTTATTGTAACAAAACTTCTGTAAAAGTCGGGGACCAGAAACTTCGTGCACTCTGGCAATATTAAGCTTCTCAAATAAGTATTCGGTGGGTGTATTGTTTGAGCTGTAAATAAAAAAAAATGATTGCATAAATTCTGGATGTGTGTCCCCCATACTAGGCGACAATAAATATTACATGAGAAGCAAATGATGCGCTATATAGTATGCACTTTTACATAAATAGGGAACGTATAGGTTACGATTGATTACACCAGTTATGTGACTCTGCTTTTGTATTACAAAGTGCATGATTATACAGTTTTTGATATATTGCTGAGTAAAGAGTGCCTGAGTTTGGAAGTGGAAAAAAAAAAAAAGCTTAACGCAACGACGCTAGGGCAACTTAAGAGCATATTTTATGCCAGATACGCCTTCAATAAGTGCCTCAGACTAGGACTACACAACATGCGCCCTGTGGAACGCATGCGGCTCATATGAGAGTGTTTTTATAGCTAATTTTTAGTGACCAGCGGCTGAGATTTCATATTTGGTGCTCTTTATACACTTATATAAAGAAGGTGCTGGAATGTGAGATCTTGGTTGAGAACATAAAAAAGGGCGTGCGACCCCATCCAACGTATTATTCAACTTTCTAAATTCATGACTGCCTTATTGGCGCAGCGCCCGCAGTTGAACGGCTTGAACCAAACCACTTTCTCAGCATACATCGGTTGAATTATTGCAAGTGATAGTGCCTACGAACAGCTGCTGTTGCTTGGTTTGTTCGCTTTACTTTTCAACCTTCACAAATATTTGCTCACACAACAGCGCATCGCGAGTAAGCGTCAGTCAAGGTTATTTGGATCGAATAAGATTGGTGCATATGACGTCGTTCGAGGTTTTGAACAATAGGCCGATATAAAACACATGCCGCTCTTCATTGCCGCATTTCAAGCATCTCGTAACAAAGTCACCAAAGCTGAGTGGACTAATCGCTTGGCATGCTGCTAGATGACTCACACAAAGGTATTCATACGCAAACATTGCCACTTGTCTATTCTGCTGAAAGCTGCAATGGTTTCTCTCGATATGATGTTTCAACGCTGGAATGGAAACGACACCTTTTTCCAAAAACATCTAGCATCATGTAGATATGGCTTCTTAAACCGAAGATAAAGGTTCTCTTACGTTGAGTAGAAAGCACAACACCGAATTTTCAGAATATGACGAAAACCTCTTGCCAAAATTCCAGCAGCGATTCAAGCCATTAGAGGATTAGAAACAGAGTTGCCCCCTGTTTCGTGTCGATTACTCGGTGACGCCAGAAAATTGACTACACAGCGCAGATATCTGAATTCGTCTACCTGCCACTCGCCGGAGCTCAAAGGCATGCAGCAGTGACAGCCGCTTCCTTTATTCTATAAGAACATTGATACAAACAAAGATAGAAGCATGGCTAGCAATGCCTGGAAACAGACGTCTCTACGGAAGCACTATATGTCGGTGAACAGACGTCTTCTTTCATGACTCCGAACATGACTCCGACAGGCGCGCGCTTGAGACAGGCTGTGGTATGTCAAATACTACGCTTCTGCACCTTCATCTGAAACCTTCATGCACCGGGGATTTCTTCGAAAGTTGTGAAAAACGGCAACGTTGCGTTCATATCTGCGTGAACAATCCCAGCTGCTCCAGTTTGTACGTTTTTCTATAGTCGATATTTGTGATTAGGAATCTGCTGCGTTCTAAATATCAACATACGCTTTATTAGAAATAATCTTTGTAAATTAATTTGCTGCTACGGTTGCGAACGTTTCCCAATTGAAAATTTTTATTGAAATCGCAGCACCTGCAGCGTTAAAGGGCCCCTCACCAAGCTGCATCGCAAATTTTGGTTACACGCTAGAAGTTGTTACGTGCCCTCTAAGTAGTGTTCTACCGCAACAATTATTGAAATTAGTTCATTAATAGCAGAGATAGAAATATATTCTTGAAGTGGCGTGAACCCGTGATTTCAGGAGGTGAGCGTCATCGCCAACATAGATACTCTCTCCACTTGCCCCATCAAGCCTCCGCAAGCGAAATTTCTTCTCTGCGTTGTCCCATAGCGGAGCCGGAGGATCACGTGACGATACGTCACGGAGCCCGCCTTCTTTCTTTCTTTCTTTCTTTCTTTCCTTTTCTCCCGCGTTTTGGCTGGGGGGGGGGGGGGGTGCACTTCCGGTGACTGTCTCGCCGCACGAGCTATTGCGTTTGTCTGGTTTCATGCAGCGGACGATTTGGCGCGCTCTGCACGAGAACGCCTGATCAGTGCCACAATCACGAGCAATGAGGAAGGCGTGAGAAGATAAAAGAGCATGATCGCGGCGCTGGAACACGGTAGAAAATGACATAGTTTCGTTCTCTGCCCGTGCGACTGCACGATGTGGGAACAAGCAGAAGAAACGGAAGTTCATCTGTCCTTGCTACGGTACGAAGTAAAACAAAAACACGCAGACATTGGGTTTGTATGTTTTATTATTTCTCTAAACTTTAATTCGTCTATTGAAGTAACAGATTAAACAAATACCTGATGTGGCCTTGAATAATTCTCGAAGTCACATGTCACTATGAGCGACGCCAGAGCACTGCCATGTACGTAGGCGCACTCGCGCCATATGCGAGGTGTGTTAAAAAAGAAGCCGAACTTTTGCTATAACACATTTACTGCTTATGGTACAACATTTTAAGTGCTGTCCCCTTCAAAGTAGTCCCCTCTACTGGCCCAATGCACTCTTCCCATCCTTTCTTCCATTTTTGGAAATCCTCCTGGAACGCACTTTCTGGAATGGCGCGCAGGTCTCTTCTCGCATTGTCCTAGATCTCCTGTACGGTTTCGAAACAACGTCCTTTCAAGGTGGTTTCCAGCTTGGGAAATAGAAAAAAGTTTGCTGGGGCTAGGTCCGGAGAATATGGTGGGTGGGGCACAACAAGAGTGCTGTGTTTCGCTAAGTAGCTGCGGGCATGGAGCGACGCGTGAGCCGGGGAATTGTCATGATTCAACATCCAAGCCTGATTTTCCCACAATTCAGGTTTCTTACTGCGCACAGAATCTCTTAAACATGCTAGGATTCCCTGGTAAACTTCTTTGTTTACCGTCTGACCATGTGGCACAAATTCCTGATGGACAATGCGTTTGCAGTAAAAAAAAATTGCCCGCCAATCCACCCTGTGAAGGTGGTTGGAAAGCGAAGCTTTTTACGCCACCCTCACGGTGACTGCGGCGCACTTGATATTTCACACACTACAAGGTAACTTTAACCACCACCTTTATTATTATTTACTTCACAACAATGTTCACTACTGCTTTATGATCGGTGTGATATACACTACTTGACTACCCCATAGTGGGGTAGTCTAGAAAATGAACCGAAGCAGTTACTAGGCTGGAAGGGTATCGAATGACGTCAACCCTCTTTCAAGCAGCTGCATAAGCTTTGCAACAGCTGCAATCTAATCTTACGGACCGCGCCGAGCCTGTTTCCGTTGTTTGCCCGCAGCCCTTATCATCCATCATGTTGGCTCATCACTTTGAAGCTTGTCTTTGTGGTTTTTCTTGCGAAAACGAGTGCTTAGTTGTACGCCGAATGCCTGAATTCAAGTAAGCTATACTGCTATATCTGCAATTGTTAGCGGTTCGTCGGGATCGTTTTTTGATTACAACGACGGACACGACAGAACCCTTGGCTGGTAGAGGTACAAAGCTTCGCTTTAAAACACAACCAACCTCACCTTCATTTTTGACCGGCTCATGCGCGTGCTTTTTTGGACGAGGAGAACCTTTGGCCACCCACTGCGATGACTGCACTTTCGTTTCAACATCATAGCCATAAACCCATGTCTCATCGCCTGTTACGATGTTAATTCTCAAGAAAGTTTTCATCGTCATTGGCAGCGGCGAGCAGGTCCTGGCTGATTTCAACACGGGCCTGCTTCTGTTCGGCAGTAAACAAACGCGGCACGAATTTTGGACTGACACGATGCATCCCAAGTTTGTCACTCAAAATTTGATGACATTATCCTACGCTGATAGCCACTTCTTCCGCGACTTCTCGAACAGTCAAACGACGATTTCCACGAATCACAGTTCGAACTCTCTCGACGTGGTCATAATCTGTGGATGTGGAAGGTCGTCCGAGGCTTGGGATCGTCACTGACCGACATTCTTCCGTCTTCTCTTCAAAACGCTTGAATCAATCATAGCACTGCGTGCGACTCATACAGTCCTCCCGTATGCTTGGCTAAGCAACTGAAATGTCTCTGTGAAAGTTTTCCCATGTTTGTAGCAGAACTTGACACACACACACACGCTGATCTTCCAATTCCTTGATTGTCACTTTGGCACCAATCCGAAGAACAGCTTGTTCATGCGCTCACTTCAGCGGCTGTAGCTCGCCAAGTAATGGTCAGAGCGAAACGCGGCATTTGTTGTCTAAACCTGCCGCTACACGCGCTCTGTACCTCCCTCTGCCGGTTGGCGCGCTATTTCAGAAGTTCGGTTTCTTTTTGAACACACGTACGTCGACTCTCCGGCTGGGAGCGCGGCGCCTACGAGGAGAAGTTTGAAAGTTAGCGCGTTAGACAACCAAGTTAGATAACCATGACAGGTGTACATTACCATCCTGATGCGAACACCACCAACCTACCGATGTGAAGAAGGCCGTTGCACCATCATGGTCGCAGAGCCCACGTGACGGATAGGCAATTTGGCCCGCTTTCCTAACCAACTTTCCTAAGTACAATGTTGCCAATTGTTTTATCATGTCCCTAAAAAGAGTCACTGGTCACTAAATGAAGAAATTCTTCGTTAAACAGGCGAGAAACTCGCTAAATCTAGCGACAAAATGACTAAAATGGCCACACTGCTTCGAAATCAGCCATATTTTAAAACTGCAGTACCTTCGGGATCGGCATATCTTCTCAGACAGCACTACCGTTGTTATCGGCGCACATTTTAAACTGCACTACATTTGGAATCCGGCCACATTTCTAGACTGCACCATCTTCGGGATCGGGCCAGATAACAGAAAATTGGGTTGAACTCACCAAGAACGCTTCGCATTAAAACATTCTGCTTTTCCCACTACAATGTGGCTCATGTGCATCGCAGAGAAGTTAGTTTTATTCGCCGCGGTGGCTTAGCAGCTATGGTGTTGCGCTGCTAAGCCCGAGGTCGTGTAATCAAATCCCTGCCGCGGCAGCCGCATTTCGACTGGGGCGAAGTGCAAAAATGCCCGTGTCCCGTGCATTGGGGGTATGTTAAGGAACCCCAGGGGGTCCAAATTCCCCCGCTACGGCGTGCCTCATAATCAGACCCTGAATTTGGCACATGATACCCTAGAATAAAATTGACAAGTTAGTCACCGGACTACTAAATTGTGACTCTACACTGTGTGATGTAGGATGGGACGTTGACACTATGCAACACTAGAACGCCTTCGCAGACTGCGTGACAGTGCCCACAGAAACAGTTATGTTTTGCGTGTGTGTGATTTTCTTTTCTTTCCTTTTTCCCCCTTTTTTTATACTTATTTTCTCTCTCTCTCCTGTCAAATCCCTTTACCCCTCCCCCGGTACAGGGTATCCAACCGCAAATGATCTGTGGTTAACCTCTCTGTCTTTCCTTTACCTTTTTTTTCTCTCTCTCTAACAAGCTAGTTTTGGCACTCGCATGGCTTGCACTGACGTCATCGTAGCCGCCATGTTGGTGTGCCGGCAGTGTGATAAGCTGAGTCCGTGACGTCACATGATAACTATTAATCAATTGTACTGCCCTGCTTTTCAGAGGGCTATATGACGACTGCAATCGTGTCCTTGGAGAGCGCCTGCGCAATTTGCGCATTGGAGGAATCAAATCCCAGTGCCTGCAAGTTTAAGATTTGTCTACTGCAGCCACAATATGTAGGGATAACTGGGGGGATCCGGTGAAGATGTGGGATGCACTTGCTTTCTGCTACTACGTTTCGCTTCGCTGTATAGTGTAAGGGGCTACAATTTCATATCCAAACCAAGGAGGTTTAAAACCTCCTTGATCCAAACCAAGGTTAACAATAAAACCTGTTAGTTTGTTGTATTCGCATGCCACTTGTGGCCAATGGATGGAGCAGAGTGCCCAGGATTGTGGACGAGTTTATTTGCATTTCGCATCTTGGAAGAAAAACAAGAATAGGGGACCGAAGAACGTAATGTTCTGGTCGTTTAGTACATCGTACATGCTCACAGGCATTCGACATCCTTCGAATTAAACCATTCGTACTGCTGCTACCTTTGGTGCATGCATCTCGCCCTCTAAGAGGTGCAAAATTCACCTGAAGTTCTAATTCAAGAAATGAATGAGCTACTTATTTTTGTATCAGCCTGGCCCCTAAAACATGCTGTGTCAAAGTAGACATTTGTTTAGTTACGCTTCATTCCCTCTTCTCACCATCACAAGTGTGTTTCTTTCATTGTTAAATATTGCAAATCTTCTCCCTATTGCAAGTGCGTTTGCTTTATTACTTCATGCGGCAATGATGTGACAGGGCAGTGCAAGCTACGGCACGTCCCCAGGAACTTCACGTTATGCAAACAACGCTTTAGTGAATGGTAGTGGGGCTACAGCAGGGAAGGGACATGTAGCACAGAGACACATGCTTTCGCATAATCACACTTCGCATATTCAGGCATCCTTCTTACAGACGTATTATGGTGAAACAGTATGATGCTGCGGCTACGCGCATGACAGGTATTTCCCGTTTAACTTAGGTGTTCTCACTCGTTGCCGTAACGTCCATATCCAAATGTCCCTCTGAGCGATTACCGCGCATGTTTTCCGGATGAAATACGCTCCATGTCTTGTATGACGTATTTTAGCTGCGGGCTTGACAGCGTGGTTATCGCGCCGTGGTATATATGGGCGTGCCGAAGGAGACAGGAGCCATGCGTAAAAGGCGTTTCCCGTGGTTACCCCTTGCGTGTTGGATTGTCAAGAGCCGGAAACGTCACGAGAGGCGCATGAGTACTATGCGTAATACGTAGTTTTTATCGAATGTTATTACAAGCCTCGGCGCACTCTGTTTCGCCGTATCAAGTCACGAATCGTACTAGCGTGGCCAAGTTTCTTTTTGCCGTGCAGACAGTGCTCCACATGCAGGTCGCCTCCACTGCTATCTGCGCACAGTGATGCGAAGCTTAACTTTTTCCTCGTCGAAGCGCTTCTGCGCAGCGTGGCTCCAAGAAGGGACGCGCTCGGTGGCGCTTTCGCGTCCCCGTGAAAACACAAATGTGCACATCGCAGCGAAAAGCGCTTTCAGGACCGAGTTCGACTCACACGATGGCGCCTCGTCACGCCTGGGATGGCGGAGAGCCACGGATGGCGCGCGGCCATGGCAGAGCTTAGCGCCCGCCACGAGCTACGGGCGTCACGCGTTGACGGCCAAGTTCAGCGGCGTAGCTGGCGGAGGACAATGAACGATCGCCCTTGGCGCCGCGGCCAACACACTGCTCCTTGAGCGTGCGCGTTGCGCCAGCGCCGCTGTAACAGCGCTGCCCTCTCCGCGTCTTGAGGAAGAAGCAGCGCGCGTGGTGATACTCTTGTACCACGCTTTGCTTCCTCCTCACGGATTTCCGGCCTTAGCGGATTCTACTTGGGAGGAAGGGTAACGGGGCCACCAGGTCGCCGAGCCCCCCGTAGACAGGCACCATCGAATTCCCCCCGCCCCCTCCTCCTCCTCGGAGTTAGCGAGTGGGCCGGCCCGCTCGAGGAGGCGCGGCAGCCGACGGCGAAGTTGCAGTCGCTGCTCCAGGCTTGGTTGTGCCAAACTTACCGATAACGACTGAAGCGGTGAAGTTGGCTTCGAGGAATCCGCGAGCTCTTCTTCGCTCTCTCCGAGTCTTTCTCACGCTTGAAAAGTTGGTTTTTCAAGCTCGGTGCGCCAATCTGTAGGAGCCGATCGTCAGGATGCAGCTCAATAGACTCGCTGGGTTTCTCGAAGAATTAGCGATAATAAACGGATCTTCCCCCAGTCCTTTTCTTCAGTCGGAAAGTCGGTCCGTGTGTCGTCACAAAATGCCGCTGAGACAAAAAAAAAAAAAAAAAAGAATCACTTGTCTCCGGGTCGGGTCCGGCTGACGACTTCATTTGTGAATGCGGTGTTCTAAGAACTGGACCATGGGGGTTCTATTGCAGTGACCCAATAGCAGAAAACAAAAGAAGACAGATGGTCAAAGAAAAATGGACATTTGAAGCGAGCAACTGTGGTCGAACAAGAGATGCTACTGGAACCAAAGTTTCGAAGACAGCTCCTATTGTCTCTGTCTTCCGTCGAGAAGTAAGTTATACAGAGGAGCATATACAGGGGTTCACAGACACGAAAAGGCACGGCGCTACGCCACGTGCGAATGCTTGTCACGAAAACGGATTCTCGTAAGGTGCTGTGTGCTTATCGCCAGTCACTGCTTTCGTTCCATCTCGTTGCCGAAGTAGGAAGAGAGCTATCGAAGATACGCGTATCAGGTAATACAGTGCCGTTCGTCGCAACAGTTGCGGACATTAAACAGTGATTGTACCCGCACGGCCGAGTGACGGTTGTTCGACCACCCGGGTGAGGGTACCGAGACGTCCTGCCTGAACGACGGTGAGCACAGTCATCAAATACGATGTTCGACCGCCAAGCTACTCCAGGAAACAATAATCTGCGACGAAGCGCAGATCAACCGATACAAAATAAAAGAGCCACGTGCATCTCTGCGCATGAAATGAGGGAGATGACCTTCGGACAGCGCATGCGTGCTGTGGCCATGGACAAGTGGCGGGTCGTCACGCAAGCGACACAAGGAAACGGGTTATTGTTCACCGTTTTCCAGTCTTCGTCCTCCATGTGTTCGAAGGCGGCAGGTGGAACAGAAATCCGAATAGCTGTCGCCGCGGCGAGTGCCAACCGTAAAGAATCGGCTGTGGATGCGATGTTTACGCCTTCCTGCTTTAGGCTGCATGATTTGCGAAACTTTCTCTTCGCGAGAGCTGTCTGTCACATATCGGTGCGTTCGCCGATGTATCGTTGGCTCTTACAGACACATAGCGACGTTTCTTTCGCAGTGCTGTTGGGTACATGAGTGGGATTGTGAATTCACACCTTAACCGTACAAAAAAGTTCGATAAAATAACTAATCCCTCTATCAAAGAACTTAATTTTCTCCTAAGCAGTAGAATGAGAAAATGTGCAAGAGAAAAAAAAAACTGCATAATCGCAGCTTGGCGTGACTTCAGCCAACCATCAGCAGTGAAAACAGGATACATCGCTAAATAATTTGGAATAGAGCATGAAAAACGGGAAATAAACGTTGCATTCAAACAGGTTTTACAGGTAACGACTGTTTAGCCATATTCGCGAATTCGTATAGCATCGGACGCATTGCAAGCACACATGAGCCGGCGATACGACGAGTGCGGAATAATTTGTATTGCTTGCAAAGGGTAATACCGTTGCAAGCACGATTGAGTGCAGATATTATAAACAAGAGATGCATACAACATAACTAAGCTAAACGAAACACAAACGATGGCGCGTGACTGTCACGGGCTCTTCGGAATCTTAGTACGAAATCACGACTACGTTGCCGGTGACAAGTATGAGAGAAACAAACGTATAAAACCTTGCTTTGTTTTAGGAGCTCTGTGTAGAAAAGAAGGCAGCTTGTTATGCAGCACAGTTATTAAGGCTGTGTTTAAGGCATGTAGGATAGATCAACTTATTTGGCAGTATTGATAATGCTGGCAACTTCATTGCCGGGATTCTCCCAACTTTATGCAGGAAGAAAAAAATATGTTCAGGAAGACCTCTTCATAGCTATTGTTTACAGCTTTTCCCAAGTGAGTGGCAATGCTATTAAGATGCCGGAGGATCTCACACATATGTAGCGTGCAATGCCTTATTGCCACTGGCTGATTAATTTATGGCGCTTAAAGTCCCCAAGCGAGACGTTAACCTTAGGAGGCGCCGCAATGAATAGCTGTAATTAACATTTACCATGTGCCGTTCTTTAATGTGCACCTAACCTTGATGTCAAGCTTTACTACACACACATACACAAATAATACAAAAAAAATCTACTCGATTATTTAGGCCCAGTTCTTGGGCTGCGGAAGCAACTGATGTTATTTGTAAAACAATGCGAGGTAAAAATAAATTCTTAGTTACAAAGCAGCTGTGCAAGCCAGTGCACTTGCACTCGGTTCCTATTTAAATGCTGCAGCCTCAGCTGGGAATCGATTGCACGAACCCTTGCGCGGTTGCATAACATCGTACTCACTAAGCCAGAGCACTGGGTTATAGTATATGCTACGAGTTGTCTCTCGACGTTATCAAAACTGCGCCATTGCGCATCGACTCGGCAAGGTAAATTAACCAGCTCATTTATTGCTTCAAAAATCAGGAGAAGCATCTAGATGACATGTTTTAAACAGGCTCAGTTTTCGGTTTTCGTTTATTTTAATCGACTTAATGCAGTCTAGTTTCACGAGGATCTTTTTTTTTTTGAAGCTACACCTGTTTTAAGTGTCTCAACGGCAGCTGTTGTGCAGACTGCGTTGAATCCGGGCGAAGAAAAAAGGACCAGCTGATGTAGAGTAAAATGCTAACTTTTGTCTCGTAGCTGTTTAAATCAGACTGACTCTGCAAAATGAAAAGAAAAACTATTAAAACAGTAATTAAAGAAGGTCTGGCAACAGTTCTACCTTTCGCGTCAAACTTATTTCTTTCCTGGTCTCACATACAGCCTCCACTGAAATTTGCTTTTAAGAGAACACGATTGATCCTGATGTTCCTCTGTGCACCAAACGACAAACCAGCCGCCTACACAGAGACTCTGTATAATATTTTGGTCAATAAATGCTAAGGTACAACCGCTAGCAATACCGCAGTTCGTGGTAAGACCTTGAAGCTCTCTTTTAAGTTTAACATCGTAAGTAGTTTACTTGGGATCACATAAGCTCCCAAAGCAGTAACTGCAAATCTAAATCCATTTATAGAACGTTATTGATTTACCAGTACTTCTTTTAAAGTCGTCATTCTGGGATATAAGAGGCCATACAAGGCCATTCTGTAATACAAGGGCAAGATGGCCATTATATATATATATATATATATATATATATATATATATATATATATATATATAGCTTAATGAAAGTATAGATGCGAACATGGGCGCTACGCTCGCTACTTGTCCAGGAAGAACCGCTTGCTCTTGGGACCCAGATTCGAAACAGGTTTCTTCAGCGTCGAGCGGTGGACATACGTAGATGGCAATCGAGTCCGAGAGGACATACCTTGCCCTTAATTCGGCCGATAAATAATGTTCTCCCGCAACAGCGAGCGCTCCTTCTGACTTCCTTACACACTGTTCGTTACGTAACAGCTGTCCCCTACCTATAGGAAGTATTGCCGCTCGCCGCATTTAATCTGAGCTATCTACCTTCAAAGGACGTTGAACTATAACTTCAAAGCACGTGGCGGTGCGGGTTCAATCCCGCCCGTGGCGGTCGCATTCCGATGGGGGCGGAGTGCACAAACGCTCGTGCGCCAAATGCTCGCGTACCTTTGGTGCGCGTTAAATAAACCTTACGTGGTCAAAATTAACCCGGGGACCCCATTACGACGTTCCTCACAATCACATTGTAGTTTTGACACGTAAAACCCCAAAATGTAACTTCTTATTTGCAAAAATAAAAATAGAACCAGAAAAACAAATTAGCTTGAGTAGACAATATAAACTTCCTTCATCAGCAGCGCGACTTTTGTGCATGTTAGGGCGATGTTAGCAATTTCAGAGCCTTCCATAAAATTATTCGAATTGTTAGAGTGAACGTCTCGAAATTGCATTCAGTTATGAGGGACGCCGAAGTGGAGGGCTCCGGATTACTTTCAACATTTGAGATTCTTATAACACGCACCCGAAGCACGGTGAATTGTGCACAGTATAGTGCATTGCGCCTTTATACATTTTGCTCTTACCAAATGCGGCCGCCACGGCTCTGTATGTAATCCGTGAAAGAAGAAATAATGACACATTCCGGAGATTCACGTTCCAGGGCCACGATCTGGTTATGAGGCACGCCGTAGTGGGGAACAACTCCGGATTAAGTTTGACTAGAGTCAATAGAAAGACATGTTTCAGTATCGCCTTCGTTTTCCCCGCGCCGCCAACGCTCCCGTTTGAGAGCGCTGATCACGTGGTTTGTCATTGTCATAGGGCTTCCAAGCACCGGGTGGCAGATGCTGTATGACATGCTGTAGAGACGGCAGTGCTGGGCTCGCTTATTGTTGTCGAACTTATTCGACCGTTGGCTGCCACCCCCAGTGCTTACACCCCTGTGTCTTCATGCCCGGCTGCTGCAGCAACCAGATGGAGGCCGGATGTTTTTTTTTTTTTTTGCTTTTTCTTTTTTTCATTCCGCGAGAGTAAAATGACCAGGCACGGCGTGCTGTCAACTCCATAGTAACGGACGAACTAACTTCGACCCTTCTCGAAACACCCACGAGTGCGATATAAGCGTCCTGTTGGGGTTGTTTTCTTGCGGCCACGACGGCTGCATTTCGATGGGGCGAAATGCGAAAACACCCGTGTACTTAGATTTAGGTGCACATTAAAGAACCCCAGGTGGTCCAAATTATACCGGAGTCCCCCACATACGGCATTCCTCATAATCAGATCGTGGTTTTGGCACGTAAAACCCAATAACTTTTAAGATACTTTCAAGTTTTCCCTTCCGCATCCAGGTGATGCGTTTCGCGCCTGGTTAGTTAAGTTTACCCTGAACAACACTTTAGATGACGCTTGAGTGGCGCAGGTTTATTGAATCGTGGGCAAAGTTACAGCTGCGTGCGCGAGAGCAAAGAAGCGCTTTTATTGGCAACTATTTGCAATGAAGTTGGCGTATGCCTTAGCATGTCATTTTCATGCATGCACGCTGAAGATTCTCAAGAAAAAAAAAACACCGCATATCTACGAAGTGAATGATGATGAGTGGGCTAAGCACCGAGGGATCATTCGGGTAACCGTGAATCCCCCGTACATTGCCCACTCGAACATGCAAATGAGTGACAGCACAAGTGTACAGTATATACAATGTTGTTTTACTGGTCGTATATGGCATTGAGGTGCGGACTTCGTTTTCCTTTCATTAAGACTGCCTTGTGATCAGTGCAGCAGCACGGCGACGCCGGCAAGCGGACCCAGAGGCGGTGAGAGCGCGGGAAGCGCCGGCAAAACGCCGGAAGCGTTCTCTACCTGAGGTTGGTGGCACCGATGCTTGGTTCAAGCGTGAGCTCCACGAGCCCTCAGCTCCGGGTCCCCTTTCCGGCGTTCCCGTACTGCTGCAGCTTCGTGAACCCTCAGCTCCGGGTCCGCTTGCCGGCGTTGCCGTTTTGATGCAGCTTCCCGCGCCCTAGACTCCGGGTACGCTTGTTGTCTGCGTCGCCGTGCTGCAGCAGCTTTGCGAGGCCTTGACTCCGCTTGCATTTGAGCCGCCACTCTCACCTTTTCATCCATAGCGGGCGCGCCGTTATCAGAAGCGACCGTTATCATCCATGGCTGAAGAGAGAAAGAGAGCGTGCGTCGGGAACGACCGCAGCGCTCCTAGCGGACTCCATGCAAACCAGAGATACGGACGACGAGGGGGGGGGGACAAGGCTCGGCCCTAAGGTGCTTCGCCCCTGAACCTAGTGCGCGACAGTGATGGAAGCTACGAAATGTGAATGCGGAGTAGCAGCAACAAAATGGGCTAACTGCGATTAGCTGAACCACTGGACGCTGAAAGAAATCCTGTCATCGAATAGTACATGCGTCAAAACACATAAAAAAGTGTGACGTGGTGAAGTTTTACATTATCTTAGTCGTCTTTAGCGATACTAGAAAAGACATATACTTGTAATCAGTGCGGAATAAGCATTAGCTCGCCCTTTTTATTTTTTGGACGGAGGAGGAGGAACAAACTTTTATTGAAACGAGCAGTTTAGTTGGCTGGGCCTAGGACTCCCACGCCCGAACTCATTTTTTTTCACTCGTTGCTCTGCGACTTCAGCTCGATATCATATTTTCCTGTGAAACTATCAGCACGCCGGCGTTATCCAATGCTGCTGCCATCATTGAAATGCGACAGCAGGCAGGGACAATCAACCCCTCATGACAGCGCACTCATTCAGGAGTGAAACTTTGGCAACAAATTTATAACTTCCGCTCTATCATGGCTGGTTCACAGGCGCACACACTGCAGTCATGCCTTCACGCGGTCGATGCATAGTTATTCTTAAGCAGGCTAGACGTAGTGGAAATGTGTTTATATTCGTTCGTTTTTCCTAGGTTGTGGTTTATCAGGCTCACGGTTTTTCAAACGTCAGGCAAAGTGCCAATCTGGAGGCAACATAGCAAGGTTCGGGCAGCGAGGCACGTCCGCGCAACCACTCGCAACTTACTTGCTGCATGCATGTTACAAAGCAACATTGTCAGATTGATTGTTCACTTGGCATGTTCTCATGTTTTGAATTATCAGAGCCTACAATACCGATGAAAGTGCGAAAATCATGGTGACGCACTAAACCACAAACATTTACGAACGTGAATCCGCACGCTATTTCTCAACGCTGTGAGAGCGGCGGCAGTGACGGCTTGGAAGCCATATGGGAGCGGCCGCTCACTGTTGCCAGCAGAAGATGTACCTTTACGGTACTCCGCAAACGTGTTTTATTGCGTTAGCAATTATATGGACACTCCAAGCGGATTTCTGCTGCCGCCGTCGCCGTGAGGTTCCGTATAAAGTCCAACGGCGATGAAATCGTCGCCGCGTGCCCTATGCTGTATGTGCGAGTGAAAGCGCGCGAGGGACGCGCGCTTTCACGGGTAGCAAAAGCACGGCGGAGAGCAAACGCGACATATTACGTCGCGCGAAAAACCGTGACGGGACGGGAAGGATTGAGGGGAGGCGACGTTTAGCTGCGGCACCAAATGCGTATTTATATAAAATTGACGCTGCGCCGTACTCCCTGATGGGCTGCAGAATTAAGCGTCTCTTCCTTATGCATAATAAACACCAGTAGTAGTAGTATATAAAAACGTTGCGAGGCGGGAAGGTGCTAAAGACTTCCGACGCTGCTCGACGAGTGTCCCGTTCTGACCTTGTCGAAAACCTGCGAACCACCGACAGAGGCACCGGCAACAGTCACCAACGCCGCGCGCGTTCGGTGCGAACGCGGGCAAAACGCCGACGGCGTCGACAACAGTTCTGCGCGTTGCTGGTACTGCTACATGTCCAAGTTTATACAGCTGATAAACCTACTATCTTTACTCCGTATAGCTTTCTACTAATTTGCTATCGCAATTGATGCTTCGCCTTTCGGGTGAAACTGCGACATTCTAAATGCAAACATTATCTACTTGATATTAGATAGATAGATATTATCTATCTATCTATCTATCTATCTATCTATCTATCTATCTATCTATCTATCTATCTATCTATCTATCTATCTATCTATCTATCTATCTATCTATCTCATAGAGTTTCTAAATAAAAAAGTTGTCGCAGTTTCACCTGAAAGGCGAAGCATCAATTGCGATAGCAAATTTGTAGAGAGCTATACGGAGTAATGATAGTATCTTTACCAGCTGTATAAACTTGGACATGCAGCAGCACCGGCAACACGCAGAACTGTTGTCGACGCCGTCGGCGTTTTGACCGCGTTCGCACAAAATGCGTGCGGCGTTGGTGACTGTTGCCGGAGCCTCTGATAGGCACTTGGTGCCGCAGCTAAACGTCACCTCCCTTCTCTCCGCTTCCCCCCCCCCCCCCTCCATGGCCTTTTGCGCGTCGGAAGAAGGCGCGTTTGCTCTACATATATGGTGATTGTAAAGGAGGAAAGAGACGCCTACTTCTGCAGCCCTTAATTTTGGCGCTGAGCCGTGCTCCCTCAAGGTGAGGTGAAATGAACTTTATTTGGTCCTGAAGAACCCCGATCAGACACCCCCCGAAGGGGGGTCCGCCACGGTTGCTGGCCGCGCCCACGCCGGTACTGGAAGACCGTGGCCCTCCGCCCGTTCGCAGGCCTCCTGGACTGCCGAGAGTTGGACTGAGAGTTCGCCACTTTTAAGGGTCCTCTCCCAGTCCTGCTGTGTGCTGAACTTGGCGCCACATAACGCCGGGCACTGCCAGAGCATATGAGCGAGTGTGCACTTATTGTCCCTGCAGCTAGGGCATCCTGGATCTATGCCTTCAGCAAAGTGACTAAACGTGCTACGAGACGGGAACGAACCTGCCTGCAGCATCCGGAGAACGGACGACTGCGGTCTAGTGAGCTTGGAATGCGGGAGGGGGTACCTCCGCCTTGACAGTTGATAGTGAGACGTAACTTCGTGAAAGGTGCCTAGTGGATCCTTGAAGCTCTCCGCGAACCCGCCTGCGGACCCGCCCGGACCGCCGCGGCACGTGATTTCTCGCGCACGGTTATGGGCAAGTTCGTTGACATTGGAAACTGACGGATGAACCCCTAAGCCCATGTGGGCTGGGAACCACGTAATTGTGTGAAAGCCTACCGCACCCCTCGAACTGAGGATAGTGGCAGCCTCCCTGGAGACCACCCCCGAGGCGAAGGCCCGGACGGCAGCCCTGGAGTCAGTGAATATCTCAGGACGCGAAGGATCCTTCATTGCTAGAGCTATTGCTACCTGCTCTGCTACGGAGGCAGACACCTTCCCAACGGAAGCTGAGTTGAGTACGCGACCGCGATGATCAACAACCACGGCCGCAAAGCTATCGGAGCGGCTCCCTCAAGGGCTGCAGAAGATAGCGCCAACCTTTCCCTTTCCCTCAAGAACCACTTATCATCAGCCCTTAATTGCGCACAACGCAGAACGCGCGTTTGTTCTCCGCCGTGGGTTCACTCCCCGTGAAAGCGCGCGTCCCTCGCGCCCTTTCACTCGCACGTGCAGCGTTCGGCGCGCAGCGACGATTTCATCTCCATTGACGTCATATGGAACCTCACGGCGACGGCAGAAATCTGCTTTGGAATGTCCATATAATTGCTATCGCAATAAAATCAAGAGCCATTATCCGGGTACTCAAGACGAGAATGGGGCGAGAACGAAATGAGAACATCCGGACATCGTTGCTCACAAGGAAATTTATTCACCCGTAGGCACGCGTACAACTGTTGTATGAACGTAGAGTACAATATTGCGAGAGCAAAACGAGACCATCCGGGCAACCAGTCAAAACTTAAGAAAGTTGTCGCAGTTTCACCTGAAAGGCGAAGCATCAATTGCGATAGCAAATTTGTAGAGAGCTATACGGAGTAATTATAGTAGCTTTATCAGCTGTATAAACTTGGACATGCAGCAGCACCGGCAACACGCAGAACTGTTGTCGACGCCGTCGGCGTTTTGCCCGCGTTCGCACAAAATGCGTAGGGCGTTGGTGACTGTTGCCGGAGCCTCTGATATAAGTAGGCACTTGGTCCCGCAGCTAAACGTCGCCTCCCTTCCCTCGTCGTCCCCCCTCGGCCTTTCGCGCGTCGGAAGAAGGTGCGTTTGCTCTACATATATGGTGATTGTAAAGGAGGAAAGAGACGCCTACTTGTGCAGCCCTTAAGGGAGCACGGCGCAGAACGCGCGTTTGTTCTCCGCCGTGCGTTCACTCCCCGTGAAAGCGCGCGTCCCTCGCGCCCTTTCACTCGCACACACAGCGTTCGGCGGCGCGCGGCGATTTGGCGCTGAGCCGTGCTCCCTCAAGGGCTGCAGAAGATAGCGCCAACCTTTCCCTTTCCCTCAAGAACCACTTATCATCGCGCGGCGACGATTTCATCTCCATTGACGTCATACGGAACCTCACGGCGACGGCGACGGCGACGGCGACGGCAACGGCGACGGCGACGCCGACGGCAGAAATCTGCTTTGGAGTGTCCATATAATTGCTATCGCAATAAAACCTAGAGGGAAAAGTGGCGCTAGTGTCTACGGGGGTTCTCCTGAACGTCGCCTCAACCTACATGGGAATGATGGGAAGTACAGGCTTCGGATTGACTTCTGTCTTGAAACTGGTGGCGTTTGCATGCGGCGCAGTAAACGAAGCTGTATTAAAGCATTTTCGTGCAAAAATTAAGCGCCATTGAATAATTATTTATTTACTTTCACAACAGGAGACGCGCGAGGACGCCGACTAGACCGCCCGAGCAAATATCGGCTCCTGCTTTCGAGAATGTATCCGGTCAGTTTCTTGCCCATTTGTGAGCGAATTTTTGTGCCACTCAACGCATAAAGTCACAAGGATTCCATCGCGACCAAGTTTTTCACGGTGGGTGTACTTTTCGACCTCTTTTTCAAGACTTTTTTGCCTACCGCGCTAGGCCTAGCTACCCATCGGCGGAGCGGCCGCCGGCCGTTCCCGCAAGGGTTTTCCCGCACTCTACGCCGAAGATGTCTATGCAAATCTCCGTCGACGGAGAGGATATCACTCCCGATGATCTTCAAGACTCTGGGTGGTCCGTGGCCACCGCTAAACGCAAACTTCGTACCACGCATACCCCCACGAACGAGACGCAAGCAAGCGTCTCGATGCCCCGCAACGCGGAGTCGTCTCATCGCTCCCGAGCTGCATTGAAGAGGCGCGTTATTGCTGCTTCGAGACTTCCTCACCTCCCAAAAGACCACCATCGAATCATCGTGAGACCTAGAAATGGCCTCGACATGAGAAATGTGAGTCAAATCAAGTTTGCCCAGTCACTCGCAATGGCTGCAGCGCTCAGTGAAGAAGACGTCGCAGAAGACGTGGTTTGCCCGAACATGATGCAGAACATCGCAGTTATCAGTACCCCGGCGGAGAAGAGCGCCAGGGCATACTCCAAGATCAACACTATTACTATCGGTAAGGCCATTTTTGAAGTTAGAGCCTACCGAGCTGCCCCCGACAACACATGCAAAGGTGTCATCAGGGGTATAGACTTGGACATTGGTCAAGAACAGCTTTATTCACTTATCGTGCACCAAAGGAACCCTACTGCACTACAGGTCAAGAGAATCAAGAATTCCACCACGGTGATAGTCCTCTTTGACGGACTAAAAGTTCCTAATTACATCATGTGTGGCACAAGCTTGGTGCGTTGCAACCTGTTTCGCAGACAGACGGATGTCTGTTATGCCTGTGGAAAGCTCGGTCATCGAGTCGATGTTTGTCCCAACCCAGAAGAGGCGGTCTGTAGAGGCTGCGGTATTCAATCTCCTCCGGAGGGTCACGTCTGCACCCCGAAATGCAAGTTGTGCGGAGGTCCACATCCCACGGCAGACAAGACGTGTAAACAACGTTTTCAAGTGCCTTACATAGTCCGAAGAAGAAGAAGAGAGCGGCTGATGCAATATACGTCGGCCTTTGCGGAAGACATCGACGACGACATAAACTTCACAGATGGCGGCGGAGACTTCCCGCCGCTACCAGCCGGTGCAGGTGGACGCGATACCGCTGCGGGCCCGAGCAGCAGCTGGCGCTCGCCTGACGTCAGCCAACAGCTACACCCATCACGAGGGCGCTCCCGTTCCAGGGGCGGAGGGGGTAACCGTTCGGTATCCAGAGGCCGTTCGAGATCCAGGGGCCGTTCCCGCTCCAGGGTACCTGCTGTCCGCATCGCTATGCAGCAAGGAGATCAGCACCAGACCTGGGCATCCAAGGTTAAGAGCCTACACCCACAGGTAAAGGGGGGCACTCATCCAGAGCAACATACGGATATTTTTGTACAGATGCAGAGAGAAAATGCTAGCTTTAGAGCAATTGTTGAGCAACTTAGAGCTGAAATAGCCGACTTAAGGAAATCCCACCCGGTTCCATCACCGTCTCCTCCTATCACGCATCCCAGTACAGTAGCCGCATCGGCTACGATCCTCGATGAGGTCCCTATGGACGTCCAGCCAGGGGCAAAACCCACAAAAAGGAGAGCGTTAGCAAACCCGGCCAAGGACGAGGATGCAGATTTCAAAACGCAGGTCAAGGATACCTTAGCCGAGATCAAAAATGCACTAAAGGCAGTGGTCCAGTCGATAGCGGCATTGGACAGCAGAATCACAAAGATTGAAGCTAACCAAATGAAAGTTGTACACTCAGCCGAGGCTACCCCGGTCAAAGTAAATCCTAAGGTCACGATCGCACAGACGCTGCCATCCTGTAGCAATTCGCAGGAGAAAGCTCCAGCGATACTGAACAATGGCGGGACACCATAACAATTTCGTAATTTGGCAATGGAACTGTTGGGGCTTCCAGTCAAAAAGGGCAGCCCTACAGCAGTACATCAAATCCCAGTCAATCCGACCACAAGTTATTATGCTGCAGGAGACGCTGACGGAAATGGTGAGCCTGTCGGGCTACACACCCCACATCACGAAAAGTCCAGATGGCAGAGGTATCTGCACGTTGGTGTCTAACCAGTACACTTCAATCACGCACAATCTACACATGAGACACAGCAAGGTTGAACACTCTCTGATAGAGATCATACCAGGCAGCAAGCTAAGAAACAGCATCTTCATACTCCACATATATAGCTCTCCAAAAGGTAGGCACCATCGCTTCACCACGTTGTTATCGAAAGCTATTACGATCGCTAGCAATGCGGGCGCACCCATAGTGATAGCGGGGGATTTCAACGCACCCCATCACGCTTGGGGCTACCCTCGCACCACTGCCAAAGGAGCCGAGCTCTGGCAAGCGGCCTCGGATCTACACCTCACTCTGGTAACGGACCCCGCGTTTCCTACCCGCACTGGAAATTCTTGCTCTAGGGATACCACCCCAGACCTCACCTTTGTTGCAACCACGGGAGAGGTCTCGTGGTCTAACTTGGCCGAGGACTTGGGGAGCGACCACTATATTCTAAGTACAACATTACAAATTCAGGGCAAACCCCCTAGAACTTTCAAGTTCACAGACTGGGACCTCTTTCGTAAGATCAGATCTAGGAACACACAAGAAGGCAATGACCCACCGGATTTCGCCAAGTGGCTATCTCAGCTTGGCGAAGACGTCAAGTCGGCCACCAAAACGATCAAGACTGATCTTAAGGTCAGTAAAATGGATAGCAGGCTTGCCCATCTTCTGGAGGCAAAAAGCGCCCTCGTTACCAGGTGGAAAGCACACCGCCTGAATCGCAGACTACTCAAGCGCATAGCGAGTCTTAATCGGGACATATCCGTACACTGTCAGACGCTGGAGAAACAGCATTGGGACGAAATTTGCAACACGGTTGATGGCCAAATGAGAGTGGGGGGGAAATGGAACCTCCTCAAACACCTGCTGCAGGAGACCAAATCCAGATTCACACAGACACGTCTGGTAGACAGAATACTACACTCGGAAAGAAAAGCGAAATCAGACGCGGAAGTAATGGAGTCTTTAGCGCGAACATACCTACCTTTGGCTATAGCCCGACCTCCTTCTGGCTACCCGCAATACACGGGATCGCCAGCCCTCGAGATGGACAAGCCCTTCCATGAAGCAGAGGTCCGGAACGCATTAACCAATCTTAACGGGAAATCCGCCCCCGGCCCAGACGGCATCACGAACCAGACGCTACGTAATCTAGACGACGATTCTGTCACCATCCTCACCAAAGAAATCAATCGTATTTGGGAGTCGGGGGTTTTCCCCGAGCACTGGAAAATGGCGTCAGTCATTCTCATCCCCAAACCAGGCCGGAGTCCCAGTCTTAACAATTTGAGACCGATTTCTCTCACGTCTTGTATAGGCAAGGTCGCCGAGCACGTCATCAACCATCGCATATCAAAACACATTGAGGAAACAAACCTCTTCTCTATCAACATGATAGGTTTCAGACCACACCTATCGACTCAGGACGTCATGAAAATGTTGAAACATCATATTATAGATCAGGAGACAAAGGACGTTAGGGCCATTCTCGGCCTCGATCTAGAGAAGGCCTTTGACAGTGTTTCGCACTCCCACATACTCGAATCCATCTCTCGCCTCAACCTAGGAACCAACTTTCACAAGTTCGCCAGCTCGTTCCTTAGGGATAGAAGAGCCACTATCAAGCTAGGGGACCTTACATCTGAGCCCTACGATCTGGGTTCCTTCGGCACTCCTCAGGGCTCAGTCGTCTCCCCGCTGCTGTTTAACATTGCCATGTGCGGGCTTGCTGCCGAGCTCTCAAGCCTGGACGGCGTCAAGTACTCCCTTTACGCGGACGATATTACCATATGGAGTGTCGGTGGCTCGGAGGGCTGCGTGGAGAGCTCCCTTCAGGAGGCCGTCGACTGTGTTGAAGTGTACATCAAGGAAATGGGTCTCAAGCTCTCGCCCTCAAAGTCCGAACTTCTTTTATATCGGCCCACGAGAAGGGGTCCTAAACCCAAAAACTGGAAACCACTGGCCGACGTCGACATTAGGCTGCACACGGCTGCGGGGAAGCGAATCCCGAGGGTGGATTTCATACGTGTTCTGGGCATGATCATCGAAGCCAACGGACAGAACGGCCGTACGATCGACCGTCTGACTTCCAAGGCGGAAGGGGTCATCCGATTAATCGTTAGGATCTCCAACAATCGGGGTGGTCTTCGGGAGGACAACCTCCTCAGACTGTTCCATGCCTTTTTGATGAGCCACATAAACTATGTCGCATCCATGCACAAGTGGCAACGCCACGAGAGGACTAAATTAAACACTCTCATTCGAAAAAGCATCAAGAAAGTCCTAGGTCTTCCGATGCGCACGAGCACAGAGAAACTGATGGACCTTGGAATCCACAATACGCTTGAAGAAGTCATCGAGGCTCAGCAAACGGCACAGGTTGCCAGGCTTTCAATTACATCAGCAGGGAGAAAGATCCTGATTGACACGGGACACAACCCCCTCACGCTCGAAGTGCAAAACACACATCTCTCTGATCGCATGAGATCTTGCATCAAGGTCTCTCCCCTTCCACGAAACATGCACCCACAATACAACGTGGGCAGGCGTGTCGCTCGAGCCTCCTCTCTTTTAGCCCACGCTCACGCCCACTCTCCGCTAGCATGCTTTGTCGATGCCGCCCAGTACGGCTCTTCCGCTCACTTTGCAGTAGTATCCACAGATACTAAGGGTCGGATTCTATCCTCAGCATCGGTTCGAACCTCTTCTTCTCACAAAGCAGAGCAGATGGCCATCGCACTCGCCCTCCTTGATCCGCAAAGAACTGATATTTACACTGACTCTAGATCGGCTGCTAGGGCCTTTGCTTCCGGGACCGTCTGCAAGGAAGTTTTTAGAACTCTCGCTCACAAGGAACTCACACACCACACCATCACTTGGTTCTCTGCTCATCTTGGCTCGAGGGTCGGGGGCCTTTCCAATGTCAACGAGCTAGCCCACTCCCAGGCGCGAGGTCTCACTTGCCGCGCCGGGACTTGCGCGGCTCAGGCGGAGGAACCAGCCCCCAGCCTTCATTTTAGGGACATTTTGACTACTTTCAACGAGGTCACGAAACACTATCAAATGGGCCGTAGGTACTTCCCAATCCCACACGAAAAGTTGTCTCGGCCACAGGCAATCTCTCTTCGCATGCTTCAGACGGAGACATACCCCAGTCTCTCCATTTACAGTCACTACTCAGACATTTCAGCACATTGTCCAGACTGTAACGATCGCAGTGATTTCACACTCATGCTCTTTAGGTGCCCCTCTTTACAGGGAAAGCATCACGACTTCTCTGAAGATGAATTTCACTCCATGATCAAGAGCCCGGTCCTACTACAACAACTCCAGGCTGTCCAGAAGGCCCACGACGCAGCGGTGAGGCTAGGCCTCCCCGTCCCTACGTGGGAGCGGCCCGCGATTCTCCCCCTATAAACGGGGGCGGAATCCTTCAGGACCTCAATAAAGTTCTTTATCTATCTATCTATTTCACAACAGCAATAACAACCGTGCATGTGCTTATATAAAAATACTCATCAAATATTTGTGGGAATAAAAAAATGTCACAGTTTCGCCCTAAGGGCGAAACAATGAATGCGATAGCAACACAGCAATGTCATACGAAGTAAGGTGAGCGGCTTTGGTAGCAATATGAATTGTAGTAAGCATGAGCTGATTAAGTAAGCAGGTGTGCTGCGGCGTAAATAGACCGACATGAAGAGACACTCGATGACCACGAGAAGGCGCGTGTGAAACGGTGGTGTTGATGAGAAGCGCTGCCCGTAGGCAGCGCGTGCGATGGGACACACCTGTAGCGCTGCACTGCCGATCCGGGCAGCATTGCATGTGTAGCGTGCGTTGGAAAATGTGGCCCGACAATTACTAACTGTGGTGTGAGCGCGCACAAACAAACATGAATAGATCACACTGAATGACTGCACACAACGACTGTCAAAACGCTGGCAGCAAGCGCATATACGCCGCAGCAGGCGAATGTACGTGCGGTCTATCGCTTCAACGGAAACTGAGCGGCGAATGCACAGCGCATAAAGGTCAGAGCCGTGTGGAGATAAGAGACGGTGCGGGGCGAGCGACGAGCGCGGTTGTTAGCAGAGTAGAAGTGCGCCCCCCCCCCCCCCCCCCCGCTCCTTCCGGCGCTCGCTTCCCGCTTCCTTGCTTGCGCGTGGAAGATTGAGTGCGTTCGCTCTCCGTGACAGCGTGTGTCCCCGCACGCTTCCGCTCGGGCATACGGCGCGCGGCGAAGATTTTATCTATACGGAACCTCACGGCGACGACGACGGCGACGGCAGAAATCCGGTGGAAGTGTCCATATAATTGCTATCGCAATAAAATTTTGTATTATGAGAAAAGTGTTGCGCCTTTGAGAGAAATGTTACAAGTGTCGTCTGCTACGACGCCTGCTCGCTGCGAACGCGGGGAAAGTGAACTTTTCTCGCAGACGCACTTGCGTCTGCGCAGACGCACTTGCGAACTCTCTCGCTCTTTAGAAAGGCTGCATTGGCTGTCACGATTGATGAACGTCTTCGAGTACTTTTAAACACATCTGCTGCAGTGCTATCTTGGACGCTTGTGGCCTCTTACGAGCATGCTTCACTATATTTATGTTGACGTACCGCTTCTTCTGAAGTGCGCGCCAGCAACTGTTATGTCGTGTCACCTTTGTTATGTCACCTTTTACGATGCCGTCGCTTTCTCGTCAGGGTTTCGTCAACACGCCGCGGCACAAGCATCGTTCCAGCCGCTAGATCAGCACGCTATCGCCATAGAATAAAGAACCCTATCGCTACTTCGAGCGACCAAACAAATACAGAGAGCTCGAGAGTTTTGCGGGGCACTGCCCCACTGCGGATTGTAGCAACTGCGCTTGGAGCAAAACTAGCGAAACCAAAACTGACAAAAAAATACCTGTAGACTAGTTCGCCAGTCAACAGAATACCAATCCGTAGCCTGTACTTCCCATCATTCCCATGATAGTTGAACGATCGCAGCGCCACATTGCCCTCTAGTTATAGTAATATGAAACTCTATGATCTATCTATCTATCTATCTATCTATCTATCTATCTATCTATCTATCTATCTATCTATCTATCTATCTATCTATCTATCTATCTATCTATCTATCTATCCATCTATCCATCTATCTATCTATCTATCTATCTATCTATCTATCTATCTATCTATCTATCTATCTATCTAGCCGCCTACGACTTTGTGCTCTCATGGTCGTTTCGTTAACTTGGTATGTGCCAAAATTGGCATACTATGACAATAGTATATGACGAACATAAATGATCTGTCATGACATGAATGTCATGCAATGCGTCTCATTTAGGTCGCGAAACAGCTGCCTAGGTCTTGGTGCTCTCATGGTCGTTTCGTTAACTTGGTAGGTACCAAAATTGGCATAGTATGACAGGAGTGTACGACGAACATAAGTGATAGGTCATGACATAAATGTCATGACTTTCGTGTCATGTTGGTCATGACAATGACCCAGTGACGTGGATACTAAGTGAAGGAAACACTACAAGATGCTGGTAGAAGTCATAGTCATGAGCATGATTCAGCAAAAATGACTATGACTCAGCGAACTAAAAGATTAACACTCAAAACCACTCAAATGGGTTTGGACGTGGATACTAAGTGAAGGAAACACTACAAGATGCTGGTAGAAGTCATAGTCATGAGCATGATTCAGAAAAATGACTATGACTCAGCGAAAAAAAAAGATTAACACTCACAAATCACTGGAATGGGCTCGGACGTGGACACTAAGTGAAGGAAAAACTCAATGATGATGGTAGAAATCATAGTCATGAGCATGACTCCGCAAAAATGACAATGAATCAGAGAAAAAAATATTAACACCCAAAGCCACTGAAATGGGTTCTGACGAGGGCACTAAGGGAAGCAAACAATAAACCATGATGGTAGAAGTTATACTCATGAACATGACTCAGGAAAAATGACAGTGAGTCAGCGAAAAAAGTAAAGCACTCAAAAACCACTGAAATGGGTTCGGACGGGGGTACTAAGGGAAAGAAACACTAAAGGATGCTGGTAGAAGTCATAGTCATGACCATTACTCAGCAAAAAAAAAATTAACACCCGAAAACCACTGAAACGGGTTCGGATGGGGTACTAGGTAGAGGAAAAGGTTAAGGTTGTTGGTCGAAGTCATAGTAATGAGCATGACTCAGCAAAAGTGACAATGACTCAGCGAAAAAATCATAAACACTGAAAAACACCGAAATGGTTTCGGACGTGGGTACTAAGTGGAGGAAACACTATAGGATATTGGTAGAGGTCATAGTCACGACTATGACTAAGAATTTCGCCCTAAGGTCTCTTAGGTGTATGTAGCTAAAGGGACTCTTGAGGACTCATGACATGAATATCATGACATGTGTGTCATGTAGGTCATGAATGAGCCACCTACGTCGTGGTGCTGTCATGGCCATTTCGTTAAATTGGTAGGCTCCCTGCACACTGCTTCACATAACATCGATTCGCACAGGGCGTGGGATCTGCCGGCTTTTTTCTAGTGGCTGTCATTTTGACCACATGGGTTCTTCAATGAGACTTAAATCTAAGTACACGAGCAGTTTTGCATTTCGCACCCATCTAAATGCGGCCGCCACAGCTGGAACCGCACCAGCCGCCTCGCGCTCACAAGCCTAACGCCATGGCCACCGAACCACCATGGCGGGTTGTTTAACGTACGGGAACGCAAACGGAAGGAAGGCGTTTAAAGACAGGGCGCCGTCTGGTGCCTCGTGACAAACGTATGCAAGCCAAAGAAATACATTAGCAACCAGTCTGTTGTAGCTATGGGGACGCGTCCCGTCAGGCTTATGGACGCCGGAATCGCCGAACGATTACAGAAATTGGACGCGCTATACACTCATAACTAGCGTTTCAGGTAAGTTTATAGGATGCGAAAGCTCATTTCAATAGTCACTGGCGAAGAACGAGACTGAGAGCGTAGCCATCACGAGAATTCACGGTGAAGCGGAAACCATGGGAGCCGCCATGTTCGACAACGCTATTTCTTAGCGTCCGTACTTTGCGTGCGTTAGCGTTGAACGCTAAATCCCGAAAACAGCGTACGTGCGTGAGAGCTCCAGCACCGTTTATGTACAGCGCACGCACAGTGTGCAGCACGCGACGCTAACGCTAACGCTATCTCTTTGCGTTTGCTGCTGTACGCTATACTAAAACTGTCTTGTGCCGCATTTTAAGTGACTGCAGGAAAAGTTGCGGCATAATTATAAACCATGAGGCCCCTGCTACGCCGATATGTAACACAGTCGAGGTGGCAGGACGTTGGCGTATGATCCAGTTTTTCCATGCATTGCTTTCGTTCTTCGTCTGACTTGGTGCAAACCCTAAGCCAATTTATTTATTAATGCGAAAGCGTTATATCCCTACATGAAGCGGGGAATCTGGCGTCCGTCTGGCGTTAACATCCCATGGTACCAAAACCCACGTGACCAAGTGATGACGTCGCGTTTCAATGTCAGTGAAAACCTACCTTTCTCAGACACAGAAAATTGACTTTTGAGTTGACCCCACGTTCAAAACCAACCTGGCCCACTCCCAAAATTGACTTGGGCAAAACCCAAAATTTGGGTGGCCCACACCCGAAAAATTGACTTTGCCCAATTCGAAAATTGACTTAATGCACGTTCAAAACCAACCAGGCCCATTCCCAAAACTGACTTGGCCCACGCCCAAAATAGACTTTGCCCAACTCGAAAATTGAGTTGACCCACGTTCAAAACCGACCTGGCCCACTCCCAATATTGACTTGGCCCACCACCAAAATTTGGGTGGCCCACACCCAAAAAAATTTAATTTGCCCGATTCGAAAAATGAGTTGACCCACGTTCAAAACCAACCTGACCCACTCCCAAAATTGACTTCCCCCATTCCCAAAAGTTAGGTGGCCCACACCCCAAAAATGGACTTAGCGCAATTTGTAAACTGAGTTGACCCACGTTCAAAACCGACCTGGCCCACTCCCAGAATTGAGTTGGCCCACCCTCAAAACTGACTTTGATCAATTCAAGCACATGACCAAGTGAAAAGTATCTCGCGGAAGAGTCAATGATTTCTCATTCAATGCACGTAAGGAGACTTAAGCGCCTCTGTAACTTTTTGTATGTATTTAAGTGCTGCAATTGGAAGGTCGGGGTTCTCGAGCGAGTGAGATTCCGGTGTCTCCGCCTTTATATTACGACTATGTTTCCGCTTGTGTGTGACTGCTCTTTGTGCGAGTGCAAACCAGAATGCCTCATTTTTATGATAGAATCTATATTATCTATGTTTCAGAAATTTCACCGCACCTGTTTTAATTTTCGATTAGCCTTAACTACCGCTACGCGTTTTCGCACGTCGCGATGTAAGATATTTTGGCAGGCTTTTTGTGTAGGACGGAAACACTAGGAGGGATGGGGTGGCGATGGCGAGTGAGAAACCATTGTGACCACTCACGAGTTCATCAGATGCCCTTAATTTCGCTATTGCAGCACTCTGTTGAAAGCATTCTTGCTGCAGCAAGTTCTTTACAGATGAATAGACTGCTGTCGTTATAAATTGTGTCCCACTTAACGTTAGCCCAGATGTTAAAATATAGCGGGAGAATATACGATCATCATTCGTCGTCAGTCATTATGTTCGGTCATCCATCGTCTTCCGCCGCCTGGCTTATCAAAGAAATGAATTAAGCAAATTTGTAAATTTAGAATGAGGGAGTGACTGCCGGTGGGAAACCTGTCTTGCGTTATAACACACCCCATAGAGTGCTTATCAGCACCGCTACGTTATGCGTAATGACTTTTTCAGCACTTAATTTGTAGCGCGCGAAATACGAAAAGTGCCGAGTTACGTCAGCGTGCCGCGACACCAGTGTCTTCGAAGGCGGTTCGAAGGAACATTCCTCGCTCATTGGCTGGCCCGGCTGTTGTCTGGTCATCGCGTAGGGTGCGATCAACAAAAATAGAGGCAGCAATTGCAACTTCCAGGCGGTTGTTGAGTCAGGCGGCATAGCCTCCGAGATCGGAGCCCTGATCTTGGATAATATCGTGATTTTGGAGGCCATGCTGGCAGTCAGCTAGTTTCTTCAAATTATTTCTGAGGTCACAGGTGTCGCGGTGCGCTGGCACGTAATCACGCGGCACGAATGAAGCGCGGGAAATGTAATTACGCCTTAAATAGTGCGCTGAAAACAATATAATGGGGTGTTTTAGGATGCGATGACAGCTTTGACATCGAAATTCACCACCATTAACTAAAAAATTAAAGCTGTCCGTCCGTCCGTCCGTCCGTCCATCGTCCGTCCGTCCGTCCGTCCGTCGTCCGTCCGTCCGTCCGTCCGTCCGTCCGTCCGTCCGTCCGTCCGTCTGGGATATCCTGTAAAGCAAATTTTCGAGCTCGGAGTGGTTGAGGGGCTCTTGACAGCCTGCAACTTTAAATGTATGTGCAACCTGTCAAATTGCAGAGTTCGCATCAGTGTTGCCAATTTAGCGGGTTTTTTGCGCTGCCTAGTGGGAAAGTTTGTTTTCTCCTGGGCGGCAGGTTTTTTAGCGGTGTTCTTGTAATTGTGGCTTTTTTTTTGGTACAAGAACTTCGCTTTCTTTTTACAATATTTCGTGTTTTACGTTTGTGGGATGGTGTCCCAAACGTGCGGAGAATTCATACCCCTTTGGAATTAAGAGGGAATGATCATTATCATCAACAAACAGTGTGCTTTGCATTTCTACTTCGTGTCTTTCCCATCCTTACTATGCTGGCTGGTCTCTGAAGTAAAGATAAATGCTGCTTCAGTTAGGCGCTGCCCGATCACGTTGTTCACAAGATCGGCATGATGGCGGTCTATGGGGTCAGTGATGGAACCGACCCTACGCCCAACTACACCAGCGAAGAAAAATCCTGCGCTTGTGCAGTTCAAACCCTGCTCACACCCTGCGCTTAATGTAGCTCCAATCCTGCTCAATTTCTGCGCTTGTGTAGTTCAAATCCAGCGTTAACGCAGCTCCACTAACGCGAAACCTGGGGAAGTGGGAAGCAGTGATGCGTTGATGTTTCCCTTATGTTAACTCACCGTTGGTTCAACTACACAAGCGCAGGATTATAGCAGGATTGGACTTACATTAAGCACTGGATTCAAGGTATGCGCTTGTGTAGTTCAAATCCAGCGCTAATGCGGCTCCACTAACGAGGAAGCTGGGGAAGTGCGAAGCAGTGGTGCGCCGGTGTTTCCCTGATGTTATTCTTCTGCTATTCTTGCACAAGTGAGGAGGAATCGAGCACATGTGGGGTGGTGGCGCCCTTTCTTGCGCTGCGCTGGTACCAGACTGGCGTTTCGGAAGCGATTTTCAGAAGTTTATGCGAATTCTCTCATATCCCTGCACATAACTGCATATACAATGCGGGTATGAGTCACACGTGATTTTATATCGTTAACCGTGACGTAACTGACGAGCTGTAATGTTATTGATGTTAGTCATGTTAGTAATACATTCTCACCTTTTCGTGCCAATTTTGGTATATACCAAATGAACGACACGTGAGTTTTCGGCAGATGTTTTTGTGCGTGACCACGGCGACTTGACATCACATTAGACGCAGACAGCCCGGGCCCCTAAAGTGCTTCGCACTTAAAAGACACATAGGACGCGAGACCATACCACGATGAATAGGTGGCATTTTTGTGTAATGTTAATCAATGTGTAGTGATTCAACCTGTTTTCCCGCCAGTGTTTCTAGTTCACGGAAGCATGTTTGTTTTAGTTTCGTTTCTAAATACGTTTCCGCACTTCACAGTAGCGCAAAAAAGGGCGTATATAATATTGATAACTTATACCTTTGACTCTGTTATGGAGAAAAAGAAACAGAATTTCCGATACAGCGTAACATCTTTTCCTCTGTGTTTTACGTAGACGCAATAAAACAAATTTTCAACTGGATTCTGATTGTTGTTCGCATTTAGTGGGTTTTTAGCGGATTTCGGGTTGCTCGTATCGAGTGCTTTGGAGTATTTTGGGGTCTCGATAGCTTTTTCTAAAATTTCTAGTTGTTAACCGTGGTTTCCACATAGTCGCTAATCTGCAGACGGATTTGAAAAACAGCAACTTTTCTCCAAGACACGAGCTTCTTGCAATAAAGCCAGTGCGAGAGAAACCAGCAGGGGACGCATCGACACAACGGCGAAGACGAGAACTGTACAAAGTCGCCCACGTGCCGGCTCACCGATCGTGCACCGAATTGCGCAACGTCCACCCAGAGCAGCTTCGAGCGTTACATTTTTCCTCTTTCTTTTCAGGCTTCCACTAAATGATGATTCGACTCATCTAACCGTCACCGAACCGTGGGAAGCTCCTCCAGAATGATGCAGGAAAGACTCACTTTCTCAGCGCCCGCGGCCACCCGACGAGATACCAAATCACCGACCCAGTACCCGGAGGGCTCGGTGCATCAGCGGACAAGTGTTCCAATATCACAGCAGCCATCCTCGTCGCTTTCTTTTCCCGTTTCCTTCCGTTTATAATGGTTGCGCAACAGCGAACGTGCAAAAGATGTAGGCCACTTGAGGACAAGGCCGAGGAAGCGATTACGCACGATGCTTCTTTCCGTGGTTACTCGTATTGAGAGTGTAGCGGCCGGTCAACCACTCACAACTCCTCGGCCGCCGCGAATTCTAACGAAGGCATATAGGCAGTACATGCTGCTTTTCATACTGTGATACGTGTTTGGCAACCTCATCAGACCATGTTTCTTAGCCTCCAAAAAACGTTCGCTGTTACTCTACTTAATCCTATTGTTGTTCAATGGCGACATTTTTTTCCTTCTTTGCCGCACTCCCCTGTCGAATCCTTATTCAATCGAACCTGGATATATCGAATCTGAAGGGGATCGCAAAAAAGTTCGATGTATAGGTAATTCAATATATAACATAAAAAGGTTATACAAAAATTTTCAAGGATATTTTACTGCTGTTCATTGTACACAATAATTCGTTATATGTGGCTTCGATATATCTGGGTTCGACTGTAGTAACTTGGTTTGCTGTTATACTGATTTGCAAAGGCTGATAGCCGTAGTCAATGCCAAGGCGTATAACTTATTTTGTTTGACTTTTACAGCTATGCACTAGCGACTGCCCCATCGTGCTATCGAAAAAAAGAAGAAGAAAAAAGAAAAGGCTAGTCCGTCTGCCGTGCCGCATTGCGAAAGCTAGATACATTGTGTGCTTTGTAGGAACACTCTCCATAAAGCTTTAGCACTATAAGGTTCCAATGAATGGGGTAGCATTGTGTTTAACTTTTTCAATTTCTCCCGATAAAGAATTGCGGCCGGCCAAGAACCATTCGTATGATCCCTCAACTTTGTTCATTGGATACAGTTAACGCCCTTTTTTTCCGAAGCGCTCACGGTATTGACGATACCGGTGTCCTGAATAACGATGGATGTACGTGTGGTTTTAAGACACGGATTCTGGAAACCAGCGGGCTCGTGACGCCGCATGGGAGAAGCTATTGGACACCCCCGCACAAGGCCCCTAACCATGAAAACAGCGCAGTTATAACGCCCACACGAATAAGAGTACGACCACGCAGACTACAGCAGAAGTCGAAAACATAAGGCAAGGCTGCCCTTCAAAGCGTGCTGCCGGAAGAACCTGACCCTATTCCCCAAGGATACGGACGAGTGGCCAAAGTCTGCATGCGCTGAAAAGAGAACCTGCAAGCCTCTTACACCGGCAAGATTAGCACTCTTCCCCGAAAGAAGTAGCTCCAATGCAGCTGTGATGCAGACTATTGAGGACTACTGTTGCAAATACATGTGGACAACGAGCAGACATGTGCACCTTCTACCTCGTGTGGGATTGCCCTGAGCTCACGAGGCATCGACGTAAAAATACCCTGAAGCTTACCTCATCGCGACGGCTGACAAGCTTGCTGCACTGATAATACCGAGCGGGAACCAGAGCACGAAAAACTCATCTTGCACTCCATCATGGACTATCTCCAAGAAGCACAGTTCATCATGTACGTTTAACCATGTGCGCACCCAACTCCTTAGAACCCCATTCCCTTTCCCTTCCTCGATCCCCAGGTGGTAACTACTAAGAGGGGAGGGTCGTAACCGTGTGAAGGAAATAAAACATTGTTACCATCACCACTAGATAAAGGATAGATTGTTGTTATGTATTTTTTTTCTCATATTGCTTTTTATTCGTGTTGTGTTGTGAGAAAGAGAGGGAGCACGGAAGGTGGAACCAATTTCGAAACACCTTGGACTCTCGCGCAGCACGATTCATCCGAGGTGCTGCGTACTCTGGGGTCCCACTAAACCTTGCTTTCGATGATATGCTCCGTTTCACCATAATATTATTGGTGACGTATGACAATATTATTATATAACACTGGCGTGGACGTAGCAGCTGGCAGGATACAATCAAGAGCTTTGTCAGGCTGCGCTTGTCCCTCGGCGCCTGAGTTCGTCAGCTCTGTGTTTAGCGCTAAAGAACGTCTCGTTTCTCCCCTTCGAATGCTAGATTATTGACAAATTGAATGTAGTTACCGGTGCGTGGAGGTTGTTTCATATAGCGGAAATTTACCGCCACAAAGCAGCATCCCTGAACCGGGAGACTGATCATAGTATAGCTTTGGAATATTTTTTACTGCCCGGGATCCTTTAATGTGACAGCAAATTGACATGCACGACCGCCTTTAGTATTTGCCTACATCAGAACACGGCCGCCACATCCTAAAATTCAACCAGCACGTATAAACGTTGCCACTGTTAACAAGTGCTGGCGATAGTGAGGAAGACAGAGGGGATGTTATGAATCAGCAGAGCAGGCACTATATTTCGATGCGATCAAGTAGTTGGCTTAAAGGCAGCTTTGTGACGATATTCAGTGCCGAAAAGAACGTTCTCAAGAGCTTTTACAGGTTTTTTGTAGGGGCATGAACTGGTTTCTTGTGCTATGTATCACATATAGCTCTTTTGACACATCTCACGACAATGCAGAATTGACGGGAACTATTAAAAGCGGGGGAAAACAGTTATCCTCATTTGTAGTTCGAAGCTGGAAATGAGCAAAATGTGCAGTATTCATTTCTGGCAAGGCGTTCCGTGCCTCGAAAGCCCTTTGCAAGGAATGCTACACGCCAATATCGCGTTTGAATGAATATATAGCTTGGTCTCACCGACCCTTCTCGCTCTTCAGTTGCACGCTGTGATGTACGGGAGACTGCAACGTTTTTGTTTGTTTCTCTCACTTCCGAATTTTTCTTATGTTTTTATAGTTCTACAAATGGTGGCATTTTCATGAGGTTAATAAGGTCGTAGTTCATAAAGGCGTGAATTGCGGTGACAAAGGGGTTATTGCTAATAAAACATCCATTATGTTGTTTTGAACCACTAGATGTCAAGCCAAATTACTCCTTCCGCGCTTTATTAGTAGTGCGAAAATACGAATTTTTGTGTGTGTCGTACTGTATCGTTCCGCTTACTCAAAAATACAAAAATCATTTGCTGTAAGAGCATATTACAGATATCAGGCACGACATCCTAAGAGTATTCTATATCTTTCTCTCATGAATTGTTGTTCTTCGGCCCGGACATCAACCGTTTTTTCGTTTTAATGAACGAGCATAACTCAAACGGAAAGATGCATGAAAAAGGCGAATTTGTTGAGAAATATATTTGTTAGAAAAACTGCCTGTCAAGAAGCCCACGGCCGGTACTTTCGTCTGACCTTATTTTGCTTCAAACACTTGGTATAGGAAGTCGATGGACTTTCTACAGCAGCTTTCCGCCTTCGAACCGATTAGGCATGCGTGCGAAAACATTTTCGGATATTTACGTACGTGTTCGTATGGTATCACAGCGTAGCAGTTGTCAGCTTTCCAATACGGCACCTCAAGTTTTTGTATATTCGTTTTCTTTTATTTTCATTCTTCTTTGCATTGTCGCGCATCCCGATTGATTACAGGCACAGTCCACAAACCTCCCAAAATCACGCTTGTTTAAGCTCATACGCGTTTTGCGTGATAGAGTTGTGTGGCCCTTACAATTAGAGTCGTCTCGGCATGATGTCTATCTGTGCTATTTCCTGATGGCTCCCTAACAGGCTATTACCGCCGCTTTCTTGTGGCATGAAACATCATAACGACTTTCCATGATCCAAAGCACA